>NW_009621578.1:64362-64867 GCF_000690535.1 Cariama cristata | reverse complement strand
CGAACAGTGGTAGGAATGCTGGCCCCGGTAATCCAGCCAGCATCCGTAATGAGCTCCAGTGTGATTTAAGGCGATTCTTCCTGGAATATGACCGGCTTCAGGAGTTAGATCAGGGCATTGGTGGGGAGCCCAGCCAGTCGCAACAGGCTCAAGAAATGCTCAACAACAACATTGAGCCTGATCGGCCGGGTCCCTCCCATCAGCAGACTCCACACAGCAGTGAAAACAATTCCAATTTGTCCCGGGGTCACTTGAACCGCTGTCGCGCTTGTCATAACCTGCTGACCTTTAACAATGACACGCTGCGCTGGGAAAGAAGCACGCCTAGCTACACACCAGGGCAGGTCCAAAGCACGTTTGAGGGTGTGCCTCCAAATACCAGCCAGGTGCAGCCTGCAGAGAGAACCGAGGGCAGAGCTCCTGCCTCTAGCAGGCTGCAGCTGGGCAGCTCTTCCACCCCGCAGGAGGAGAGGACCGTGGGAGTGGTCTTTAACCAGGAGACGGG
>NW_009621578.1:43469-64331 GCF_000690535.1 Cariama cristata | reverse complement strand
GAGTTTACAGCCAGTCAGCTTCAAGCAGACCTGGGAATGTATCACAGGAGGCCTTAAACCAGGAAATGCCTGAGGAAAGCTCAGAGGAGGATTCACTAAGGAGGTAAGATCTGTGCTCGACCTTCGTCCTCTGTTTTTTTTTTTTTTCTTAAACCTGTCCCACCTAGTCTTGAGTCTTTCAGTATTTTCAGAGTTAAAAACCTTTTTTCATGTGGTCATGTACATCATTTACGTAGATGAACATAGAGATGTTGCATTGTTGTCTTTTATAGCTGCTATTGTCATGCTGCAGGTTGGTTCTGAAGATTGTAAGGACAGAGACCAGACCTCTTGATGGGGAATGAGGGTGATAGTACAGACAGGCAAAAGGAAGGGCTCTGGCAGCAGATCTCTGGGGTGAACGGTGCTCCTGGTGTTTCCCAGACACCGCAGAAGGGTGGAAACGCAGGATGTGCTACGCTGTCCTTTGTGCCCCATACCACACACCTGCTGCACACAAAGACTCTGCCTAGGGTTGGCATGGAAAATTGGGCATGATTAGTGAGAATTGCTTTCTTGAGTGCTGTGTCTTGTTGAGGTTGTAGTTGTTAAGTTGGAAGAGTTAACAATCGTTTCCTTGGTGTTGCCATATAGGGCAAAACAAGTCAAAGCTCTGTGTCGGTGGGCATATACATTAGTTGCAAGTGTTTGGTCAAAGCCATGCAGTTTGCTTGCCTTTGATAAAGAGGTAAGTTTTGAAAGTGGCTCCTGTTGACTCGAATCTAGGGTGAACTGGTTGGAGGCATGCTGATCAGTGAAAATTTTAGACTCTGCTGTATTCTTTTTTTAAGAAGGTGATGCTGTTTTGGAAGGGTACTTTTTTATACTTGAGATGTGTTACAAAAAACAGAATGAGCCAAATCGAACTTGCACCAGGAAGGACATGTGCTTTGTGTGAAAAGTGTCTCTGCTGGCTTGTATAGATGATTCAGCTACATTGGTACTTTGGATAGTGTTTCTCTACTGGGTTTCAGTTTGACATCCTCTCTGTCAAGTGATTTGTGCTCTTGTCAGAGGAAAGGTCCAGTCTTCCTGTTTCTCAGAAATGGATGCTTTTTGCTGTAGGAAAGCAAAGTTTCCAGGCTGGATGCAGATGTAACTGACCGAGGAAGCTTTGTACACCGGAGTGCCTGAGGAAGGGGAATTCTTTCCTTCTTCCTGCAGATAAGCTGATTATACTCAAACTGGAACAGTGGCTGCCTTTCTTGTTGCTGTAGTTGCATAGCAAATAAGTGGTGGTGGTCATGAAATTATTTGTCTGCTTCTAAATCCTTGCCCCAGTGGTTTTTTTTAATAGCTTGCCATAACGAGAGTCTCAAGTTGATTATGTGGTAACTACTTATTTCTTGGGCCTGAACTTACCTGCCTTTAATTGAAATCAGATATCCTCTAGTCCCCTATTAAAGGGCAGAAAGGTGAAGAGCTGACAAATTCAGCTCTAAAATGGCACTTGAGTAAGTTTTGCATTATCTTTCTTTTGAAATAGCTATACATGCTTGTATCGTCTCCACTGTGTAGCTCATTCTCTGGACTGAGTCACTGTAGTGTCAGAAATAACGGGGCAAATAACCTTTTTATTGATCAGGTGCTTGGCTCATATTTGGACAATGAGGCATGGTGGGATCTGTAGATGAGATCTTTTCTGTGGGAGCTGTATAATTTAAAAATGCCCTGAAGCGTATAACTCGGTCCATCCCAGCGTGCAGGACCTGGATGAGTTGCTGCCAAAGAGCTGGAGTCCTGTGACTAAATCTCTGGGTCACTTCACCTGTTGCCCATGGTGGTTGCTGTTGCCTGCTCAGTGGCTGTAGCATCTGTGCAGGGTTAGTTGCCTAACTGGTCACCTGTGCAAACAGGTGAATTTTGCTGAGACACTGGTTTGGAGTGTGTAGTTCAGTGCGTAAGCTTAATTCCAGAGGAATTCCTATAAGGTGAAACCTTTAGTGAAACCCTCTTGGCGGAGGTTGCTGAGAAGCTCATAGGGACTCTTGTTTTCCTGGTCTCCTCCTCCTGTTATCAGGCCTTTCTCAAGAACAGGCATGGCAGGGGTTTAGACTTCTAACTGAAGTTAAGGTCACTGCAGAGTACTGAGGTAAGGAAGCTGGAAGCAGTGAGCAGTCTGGTATTAAATGCTCATGGCAGTTTCCTTGAAGTAAAACTTCATTTCTTTCCCTGTTAAAGACATTGGGTGGACTTGGGAGCCTTATGAAATCTTTCCCCTTAAAAGGAACCCTGCATGTGGTATAACTATTTTCTGCAGGTGTAATTTTCTGCGTTTCTCAAATTAGCTGTTATATTTTTCCTTATAGAGCAATAACATGTCAACAAGCACCCACTTACCTAGTTTTTGCGTAGAATGATCATCCAGCCTTCTTGTATCACAGACCTAGAATATGCTTCCACAATGGGAAGTGCTGGAACCACTCCTGCACAGCAGAGTCCAGAAGGTCTGTTAACCTTTGCAGCTGTAGAAGTGTGCAAAGATGGTGGCTAAGGATCATGAGATGTAAGCTGTGCAGTGCTGACAGTGCTGGGAAAGTAGAAGAGAGAGGGTAAGCCTTCAAGCCTGAGGATACAAGTGATGACTGCATACCCGCTTTCAATCAAAGTAATTTTGTGGCTGTGGGCCTCAGGATAGTTCTTAGTCTTGGAGGAGAGGACTTTTTACAGGGGCCTGTAGTGATAGGACAAGGGGCAATGGCTCTAAACTGGCAGAGGGAAGTTTCAGATTAGATATTAGGAAGAAATTCTTCCCGGTGAGGGTGGTGAGGCAGTGGCCCAGGTTGCCCAGAGAAGTTGTGGATGCCCCATCCCTGGAAGTGTTCAAGGACAGGCTGGATGGAGCTTTGAGCAACCTGGTCTGGTGGAAGGTGTCCCTGCCATGGCAGGGGGGCTGGAACTAGGTGGGCTTTAAGGTCCCCTCCAACCCAAACCATTGTATGGTTCTGTGATATCCACGTGTTTGCTTGTAACCTGTCTTATATTCTGTTCTTCTTTGTCCCTCCGTTAGATGTCCTCATTGGGCAATGGAGCTCTGTATTCAAGGGCCAGCTGAACAATGTAAGGCAAAAATTGCGTCTGGAAACTGTGTGTGTATTCTCATTCCCTGTTCACGGGCAGGATCCATGGCTTGACCTGTCTTGCCTGACTGAGAAGTAGCTTGCTGGGAAGACATTGCCATAGAGGGTCAATTAAGTTAATAGGTAGTTTAATGAAGGCTGTTCTTTGAATTCTGTTGATACAGCTATGTCAGCTGGGTAGGGAGAGAATTCTGCTCTTTCTGATGGTGCTGGGCTAATTATCTTGGGCTAATCGCAAAGGTATTAATAAGCATGTAATGAAGCTATTCCTGACTAACAGCTCTGGCACCTCTATTAGGAGGAACATGTCACTGGGAGCCTTGGCAGTACAGCAGTCCTGTCACATTTGGCTTGGCCTGAAAGTGGCACGGGCGTTGAGCTCTGTGCTTCTTGAAGCTGTGTCAGCGAGGTGTGAAATTGGGGAAGGTTTATGGTCTGCCCTAAGCAGAAGTTAGTAAGACTGAGGTTCAGCTTTTCTGAGGTGCTCCAGGCTGATCTCATTTATTCAAATGTAGTTTTTTTTTCCCCCGTGGATCTATCTTTGCCTCACTTCTAACATCAAAGTGAAAAGAGCCTCAGAAATCCCTGAAATTGCCATGTGAAATGTGCTGTGTAGAGTTGGTGATAGAAGCTCTTGGCAAGATCTGGATGAAGGAAAGATAACTGAGCAACAGATGATAGCTAGTTTAATTTTTCTATAACTTCCTGTTAATTAAAAAATGAGTTGAGGAAGCACTGTGTTAATACTGTAATCCTAGTGTGGGAAAAGATCCTCTAAGTACTTTAAACCGTTGTTGCTATGTGGGCCAATTCAGGTTGATAATGAAAAGTTGAACAGGGAATGAAAGAGGATTCTTCTAGTCAGCTGCTTGTTAGAGAGTAGCTAGTGCTACCTTCTTAAGAAAATGATATATAGAATCATAGCAGTGATCTCCGCTGAAATGTATTTCAGCTCATCAGTTAATGACAGGTACAGTGCAGTGCTGACTAATAAAACTGATCCAGATCTTCAAATGCCACCTCTTTGGCTATTTTAATATGACACAAGTGATATCTACAGAACTAGTGTGTTATTTCACAAAAACAAAAATCCTGTGGCTTTTAATCTAGTGTTGTTTCTGAGTTCTGGCATGGTACCCTAGGCCACAGTCTTTCTAGAATGGGTACAAGGAGCAAGTAGTGCCACTTGTGTCCCTGTTGACATATTTCAAACCTTACCCTTTGAAATAATCCCTAGAAATAGGGAAAAGAAAAATACCCAAAAGGAAACTTGTCCTCTATGCATTCAAGATTTAGCTGCTGGTAATATACTAAGGGGGCAATTCTGATATTGTTTACCTGTCTATTTTGACTAGAGATTTGAATGAATTACTGCACATGAAAGAGGAGTCCTGTCCTGTTGCCAGGCAGGTTTGCATGAAACCTGTGTTTCATGAGGAAGTGCTTATTATCCTTATTCTTCCATTAGGAAGCGTTGTCTGGCAATTATGTTAAACTTCTCTAATTACTCCATTGCACTCATTCCAGAGGTCAAATTCTGTAGGCTGTGGTATGAGTAACTTCTGTGCCTGTGTCTTATGAATGCGTAATGTTTTCACCTTGCCTCACCTGTTTAGTTTGGCAGACAAGATAGACTATTGAAGTTACCTGAAAATCTGAGAAGTCTTTTGAACTGTCCTGGGTGATGGTTTTGCCATGCATACAGGTAGGAAGGAGTGTACGTGAGGTGGAGGAGTTTGTATTGTCAGAGGACACTTGTATAAACTCCTTTATTTTGGTTGTGAGTGTATAAAAGTGCAGAGTCCACAGTGCTGTGCAAATAATTGACCTGCTGAAGTTGCACAGCTCACCAAAGGCATTGCTTTTTGCTGTGTTTTAGTCTCTTGGATGCACTGTGCACAAGTGGCATGTGCAGACCAGCTTCCCTGGAACCATGTAACAGGGTCCAGGGTCAAATTTCTGTCTTTCATTTTGTCTGCTCTTGTCTGAGGACCATGGTCCCTCCTGCCTGCATTGTTGCTACACGACATGAACCTAGTCTTTTTTTCCAGAGCTAAGATCGCATCGTACTCAGCCTGGATGAGAAGGCTGTATATAGGATTGTGAATGCGATCCAGGTGTCAGTGCTATACATTGCAAGTGAGTTTGGCTGTGTTGCGTTTCCCTTAGAAAAGTTTAAATACTCTACGTGTGGTGTCACCTGTTAGCCAAATGTGGACCTTTGTGCCCTGCTCTTGTCCTGACACAACACCGGGTGCAGCAGGGTGGAAGCGGAGGTACCATTCTCACCTGCCTGGTCAGTGCGGTTGACTCCAGCTCATATCACGTCTCTCTCCAGTCTTGGTGGCCTTTCTGGCAGCACATGGCTCTCCGTACTTGCAGGAGGTATGAAAAGAAACGCCTAGTCTGTTCCTCTTTGAATTTCTCAGAACTTAGTTCCGTATTGTTTTGCTGCCACAAGGTGGTAATGTTGCTTTTGCTCCTTGCTTTCTCCATCTCCTTGCAGAACCAGGAAGTTCCTGAGTTCTTGTATAAAGAAAACAAGGTAACTTGAGGACCACTTCCCCCCAGTCCTAGATTGCAGCTTATCTGCTTAGTTACCATACATTTGCAAGTTCTTCAGTGTTTGGGAAAAGGCGTGAACAGGGATCCAGAGGGGAAATGGCTGTGATACAGAATGCAAGCAAGAGAGGAGCTTCTCTTCTTGGCTTTTGTAAGGGTTTGAAAGGGATAGGTGTGGATCTGAGGTGAGGCAGGTATTTTGTCTTTTGGATATGCAAATGCCCATCAGTTAGAGCTTTAAAAGACCTTGCCAGCTTTCAGAATTCCTCAACTTTGCAGAATTCCTCTCTGACTTCTTGCTCATTACCTACCAAGCCTGGAGCAGACTTTTCTTTGCAGTCTGCTTTCTCAAAGGTTTTGTTTGCATTTAAATGGTTGCTCATCCACCCTCAGAAGACTTCCATGATATGGGGCTTATTTTCTGGAGGAATGCTTGGCAGATGTTGGCTGGAATCTGGGGAGTCACCTTTTCCACATGGCTGCGTTTATTTTCTTGTTCAAGTATGCTTTGAGCCATTACCTAAATTTTTGACCTTTTCCATAAAAGGCCACGAATATGGGTTGTCTTGTTTTGGTTTTTTTTCTGAGGCAAATAGGCATGGCTTACTCATGGCCATGAGTAAATGCTTCTTCTGGTTCTAAATTGTAGATGTGATGTTGACTTGTGATCAAACTGGGACCAGTCTGTGGTTAAAGTAGATTGCCAGGGTAGGAACACCCCATTCCTGTCCAGCATGGTGAGTACTGTATGTAAAATGGAAAAGAGTACAGTCACCTTTGCAGCTTGTTCTTCAGTTTGTGCTGGAGCCTGAGCTTTTGATGTGCTGCTCCGGTTTTTGATTTAAATGACCAGGCAGTTGAGATCTCTGCATATATTGGCTTCTGGTAGCTTTCTGTGTCAAGCAGTGAATGAAAGGGTGCATGTCACTCATATCCTAGCCTTAAAAACAAAACAACCAGAACAGATCCTTGCCCTCTGTTGTGGGTACGGAGTTGCCTATGAGGAGACAGTTCTGTGACTGAACTTTACCATCAAAATAAGAGAAGAGAGTAATGCTACTCCCTTTACTTTTTTCTGGGAAGAGAACTAAAGCAGGAGGGACTTGCCTTACCTAAAACTACAAAATGTGTCTTGTAGTGGAGACAGAACACCCACTTAGTGTATTCTGTCTTGTTTTGTTCCTTATTTCCCCAAACCCACATTGTTACTTTTTTTTTTCCTAATTGCTTACAGCAGTTGTGGCTTGCTTATTCAATTATTTAATATCTATTGCAGCAGTGATATGTTGCGTTCATTGAAAAAGGGGGACTTGCGCAGGAGGAAGGATCACCTCTGAGCTGTGGAGAAGAGGGGCAACCGTACTGTGCTGGCTGCTCGGACTTGCTCGTCGGTGGGAATGTGGCCTGTCCAAAATCTACATGTACCTACCCAATATCATTTCTCCCCACCCCTTACATTCAGGGCCATTACTCGTGGAAACCTTGCTAGCTTGTTGTCCTGGCATTTGTAGTTTGGGCTCAGCATTTTGTTTAAAGTTGTGGTGTGTAGACCTTACCTCTGCTGTGGAAAGGAAGTTTCTGGCAAACCTTGTAGCCTCCGTTTATAACGTGATAGTTTTGGAAAAGTTTATACTGTGCTGTTTACAGTCTTGGTAAGAAAGAATTCCAGAGATGCTTGTTACAATTTTTGACTATGATGGTGTTAGAGATAAGTAGTATCTGAGTAGTTAGTAAAGAACAGTGGGGTAAACAGAAGTTGTTGAAGGGATTTGCAAACAGAGACAAGGGGTTCAGGTTTGTGGTTGGGAAGAGGTGCTTGAGGGGAGAAGGCTGAAACTGTGGAGTCGGGGGATGACTTCTGGAAATGTTAGTGTGGACACATAGGAATGAAGGAAGACCTAATTTGTCAGTGCCGAAGATAAAGTGAAGTGCTAATCTGAAGGTGACATGAACATTTAAACATGATGATTAGCTGTGTTTGTGGGCGAGATGTGCAGGCTGTGGACAAACTTGGCAAGTGTTGTTTGTTTGGCCTTTTTCTAAAAATGGAAAGTATAAATTGGTTTTATCATGAGAATGTAACCACAACCTGAACTTTAGGAGAGGCTGCCATGATATCTAAATGGTCAGTTGATGTCTACATGAGTTCTGAGGTTATTGCTGCCACCCTCCCAGCTTTGCGATCTTTTTTTTTTTCCCCAGACCAAATCTGCTGTCTCCGTGTGGGCAGGAAAGACTTTGTTTTGCTGGCGTGGTAGAAGTTTGAGCTCTTGAATGTGCTGCTCGTTGTTCCGTAGAAGAACAAGTGAAAGAGGTGCCTGTTTTCTTGCACAAATGTTCCTCTCCCTGCCTTTGCTGGTTTCCTGTTTTAAGAATAATGTAAGGTTATGAGAGCCCTTTTACTTCGTTACTGAGAATTGGTGGGGGAAAAAATGATGCCTTGTGCTTTCCCTCTTGCAGTGACTAATAGAGGTTACTCCCTGCTGCCAAACTTCCCCCAGTACTTCGGAAAGCTGAGCATGTGCAGTCTTTGCCAAACTTGCAGAAAGGTTTAAGCCTTCTTTTCTTTTTCTTGGCCTCAATTTAAACATACAGCAATGACTGTAGCACATAAAAAGAGATTCTTTTCCCCATGTTACTCTTGCAGCAGCTTGGCTTGCAAATTAAGCAGGTATAGAAATAACTGTGCTTTCTCAAATACCTTCATGGTGTGTTTCCCCAGTCGAACCACTGCCCTTCTCCCACCTTTTTTTTTTTTTTTGGTAGTCCAGGCCTAGAAATGAAGAGTTCGCCTAGAAAAGAAATAGGTAAACTTTGTTTCTCTGCAATCTCCAGGAAACAGAGACCTGTTTCCATACAGGTGTCTGTCTATGGGACTCTTCTGGGACTTCGCTTTCTGTTCACCTACTTTAGCATAGCAGCAAGGGAACTTGTTGAAATTGGATTCCAGTGTTGTTTTTTAATGAGGATGGAAGAGGTACACGCTTCCAAACTGGCTTACTTTTTTGCTTCTACTGAGGAGTAATGAGATCTAGAGTGGGGTAGGTAGTTTTGGTTTTTGGAGTGGATGGTTGTTTTTTGGTTTGTTGTTTTTTTTTTTGAGGAAGGCCTATATGAGATGACCATACAACAAAGATCTTAGATAAACACAGGTTGCTTAGAAGTTGAAAGACAGCTGACTTCAAACAGATAGCTGTTTGAGGATACCATAAAACCTATCAGTTCTCAACTTCCCTACAGACAGAGAAGAAGTGTGAATAACTTCCCTCTCTTGAAAGCCATGCTTTATTAGGCTGGCTGTCTCCTGTGGTGTCTGCACATGGTTTCCCTGCGGCCTCCTGATCCAACTGCTGCAGGGTGGGCAGCGTGTCCAGACAAGCTGACTTGACCTGGAACAGTTGCTCTTGTTCCCATTTTTTACTTATGTGCCTTGAGTTCAGGTACTTGCAGTATTCTGTCCGGGGGATGATGCTCAACTTATGATTGATGGTGGTCTCTGACATGCTTAAACTATCCAGCTGTGATTCCTAGAGCTTGTTGTCTGGCTTCAGATAAGTAATGTTAAAACAGTCTCTAAGTTTTGAGTTTGTTTTTCTTTTGCCAAGAAACAAGTTACAGGCAGGCCCTCAGACCTTCTATTTCAGGCCTGCTTCCTTGACTAAAAGCTCTCTGTAGCTTTCTTGGGTATGGGGAGGAGCTGGAGATGTTGGCAGTATAGTCTGCCTCTTTTGTTTTTTTAGTGCTAATACAAGCCCTTAATCATTAGCTGTGCAGTCACTTATGTATATTGCGTTCGTGCACTCATTCTTCACGTTCTTTATAAAAGCACACAGCACGGTGTGCCTGGGGACAAAGTACCCTCATGCAATTATTCACTCCGTATTACAGAATCTGGGCTGGAGAACTTGCAGTAGAGCAGCGTGCATCCACTCTCTGGGCCTGGAGCAAGAGGAGAGAGAGGAGGGACCTGTGATCTGACTCAGTAATACGACTGTAACCAAAATAGTGATGACTCTAGATTTCTCCAGTTGAGCCGTTCTGGTCTGTTGAATAGCTAACATGCATTTTAAACATTTTCCACATACATATTTAACTGATTGCGCCAAATGGCTGTTTGTGTGATGATGTAACTGACCCCCTCCCTTGCTCTTCTTGAGAAAGCACCTGCTGGAACTGAAGGCTGTGAATAAACAGGGTTCGTTATCTGCCAAGAAACTGACTCATTTTTCTACTTGAAATGCATTAGTATCAAATCCTTTCCCTGTCTCCCTGAAGTAGGAGGGCTGGGGTAAGTGGCTGAACTACCCTGCCAGTCATCTGTTGACCTGACTCTCTTCATTACTTTAGCCTGAACAAGAGCGTTTTAAAGGAAGTGGTTGATGTGTGGTAGGACCTCTGTTTTCATAGCCTTAGAAGGCTATGGAGATAACTATATGGCTTCTGCCCCCTCCGGAAAGACACCTCCTCTTCAATTCCCTATGGAGAAGCAGGAGTCCTGTGTAATTATCCCAGAAGCTGACGCAGATCTGCGTGCGTGGGTAAGCAGAGATTTCTGCTGTCCGCACAATCTGTGGTGTTGGGAACTCCCAGAACAAGGAGAATTTGAAGCAGACATTATACGTATGAAGGTAGGTAGAAGAGCCTTCAGAAGAGTAAAGCTGTCTGCAGGCTGAGGGACTTCAGTGTGTTGACTATGTTCTGGCCATGCTTTCAAGCCTATTATCCTAGACCACGATGACTAGGAACAATTTCCCTCTAACTGAATTTCTGATACAAGCCGATGTTGTTAAGGGTCTAGGTGGAGGAATGTGATGTCTGTCTTCAGCTTGACTGAGGTGCCTGCCCCATTTGAGCACTGGTATAAAATGGCTGCTGTAGAGCAAAATAGTACATGCTGTAGCTTGGCCTGATTTAAATTTCTTCTCGTCTCCCCGCCCCTCAAGTTTTGCCCCTGCAAAATGAAAGTGCAAGATCTTTCATCGTTCTTTTCATGTTGGAGTTATTGCCAAACTAATCAATGCTACCATAGCTGCTCTTGACCCTTTTAATGTCTATCATGGATGTGTGCTTCCTCTTGACCGTTGAGATGACGCATTAGTCATTTCCCAGGTGCTGTATGATGAGGACCTCTGCGTAATGCTCGCTTATCTTTTGTTCTGATGCATGGCCTTTGTCAGCAGGTAAAGTAGTAAATTAACAGTGCGACCTTGGGTCCAGTTAAAAAAATCTGTCATCTTTCTCAGAGCCACAGACCTTCCCTAGGATGAGCTCCAGAGGTGCTGTGTAGCTCCTGCGGCATCAGGTGGCGAATGGAAGTTGAAGTTCCTAGTCCAAGATCAGAGGCGCAGTGATAGCACGTTTCCTTGTGTGGTATTACTTTCTAGTTAAACTGAAGCAGGTAAACCTTAAGGGGTTCACCATGTTCTTCTTGAGAATCTGCTCCCTGCCTTGTGATTAGGAGAACTCAAATCCCAGTGCTTGTTTCTGCTGTTCCAACTCTTATGTACAGTTCTTTGTTTCATGTTACTGTTCTCCTTTTCCCTACGCTCCTTCCCAGATGTACTCCTTCCCATCCTGGCTGAAGACCTGATGTGCTGTTTTCTGACTGAGAAATCCTTACAGCTTGTTTTCTACAGGATTCTTGCCCAGAATTAGTGAAGGGGGGGAAAATGTTTTTTGTGATAACTTCTGTCCTGTATCAAACCCGCTTCTCTGACAACTCCACACTTCCAGCTGGGAAGGACATCATCTCTGTCCCTGGTTGCCCTTCAGAGTTAGCACAAGTTCTTTCTCATAAGCAGGCCAGAGTATTCTACAAAGGGCACGTCTGGAATGTATCTGTGATCATGTATTGCATCTTTGCTGTCACTGCTTTCCCTAAAGAAAGGAAATTTTTTTGCAAAGGGCGTTCATTATGTGGAGTAACTTAAAAAAGTGATGAAAAGAATGCCTAACAGGGCTTGAATACTGGTAAGAAAGGCAGCCACCAAGTCCCGTTCCTCACTGAGGATGAGTTGTACGGCAAAGATGTGAACAAGGGGATTGAGGAGCTAACTCAGAGCACTGCTGAAGTGAGTGTTGAGGTTTTCATCAGTAGTGACATTCTCACGGTATTTATCTCTTGTAGATGGTTACAACTGTCTTAAGAAAATTTTGACCGTTTTGTTTGTTTCTTCTCTTCTAATCATCTGCTTCTGACCTGTCTTAGTTCAATCTTGATGCCGGGCTAAATATGTCTAACCATAACCATGTGAAAGCTGAAACGGTCCAGAAAGGTTAGCTTAAAGGTATCGGAGCAGATTATGTTAAGGACTTAATTTTAGAAATCATTTTTTTCAGGCAATCTTTAGAACTGCATGCTGATTGCTTTTTTATTTTAAGCTTGAATATGAAACTGGTGATAGCAATAGAGTTTTTCTGTTTGAGAACAACAAATCTTTTATGGAAAATGAAACTATGGAACAAAATGCTTGATGGTTTCTGCTTAATGTGATTTCAGTTTGCTCTTTGAAAGTAGGCAACACAATACAGAGATGTCTGAAATAATTTTTCCCTATTCTTCTGAGAAAAGAGAAGGGGGGAAAAAAACCAGACAAACCAGTAGATTGGTTTGGTTGAGATTTTTGTTTCGAATAGTTTTCTAGTATTCTATCGAGGCTATAATTGATCTCCAAGAATTAATTGGGCTTGTTAACAGTTAATTATTGAGTGTAGGATTTGAGGGAGGGTAGCAGTGGTATTGGGCAGCTGGAGAACATTCAGCTCTCTTCATGCTTCAGCTTTCTTGTTATCTTCAGGTTAAAGGTTGCCTTGCTTTAAGAGGAAGATGACTGAAGGGAATCTAGTTTTAAACTGTTGCTATTCTTTACATTCATGTGAGGAACCACAGGAGCACATCCGTAGGGATGAGTGCTCAGGAGAGCTGACTGCTGACTGTAAATCAGAAGGCTGAAAAAGGGGATGTAATATGAAGCAGTGCGGTAATTTCACTTCCAAGTGGGCAGTAGGGAATATAAAAGGCTTTCCAGAGAAGATACAAAACCAGAGGAGGAGACTCACAGAAGCTGCCAGAGTTGTCAATATACTTCTGCTTCAAAGGATAACTATGAATTGCTATGTCTTGAACTCTCTTCATAGCTGAAGGCTGGGACTATGGGAGGGGTAGGTGTGCTTACTGTCCTTAGGGTGCTTCATTTTACTGGTTTGCTCTGGCTGTTGGTGTGCAGCAGGAGCTTAGGAGAGTCACAGGTGACTGAACACCCTTTTGATTTTAAGGAAACTCAACCTTGGTGCTGTTTGTTAGCATCTCCTTTTTGGACGGGGAGGAAAGCCCTTCCCTTGGTGTCACTTGGAGTAGCGCCACTCAGTAATGTGCGTGCTGTGGCAGCAAATCGAAGATGTGGTGTAGGAATTGCATATCCTTAGAAACTGTTACTGAGAAGTTAAATTTGCTGCATTTAAGTATCTTCTCAAAGCCTGCTGAGATGAATCACTCTGTCCCAAGAGGCTTTGGTGGTGATCCTCACCCCCATGGGAAGAGTGTGGGTATAGTTCGATGGCTGATGCGCTGTGAGGAGATTGCTTCATAACTTCTTTTCTGCTCAAACTGCAGCTTCTGGCATTCAGCTGCTTCATTCCTGAGAAAACTCTCTTTTCTGCTTGTAGTGTCTTGTGTGTGTGCACTCTCTTTGTCTCTGTCCCTTGTCTAAAGGTGCCCTGTAACTTGGACCTTGCTTCTTTCCCCCCGACTAGTGATTGCCCCTGTTTGCATGCCCGAGGTAACAGAGCGAGTATAGACCAGCGGTTTCATAGTTATTGATGTCTGACAGAAAAGGAGTCTGCTGAGATCTCAATGATGCTGAACAGAGGCAATTTATATCTTCTTGTAGTAGTCTTATTAAAAAAACCAAAGCACACACACACAAAAAAACCAACCAAAAAATTACAATCCCCCTCCTCCTGTTTTAGCGAGCTGGGTCAGAAGCATCTCTCAGGGTGAGCAGAGTTAACCTTCATCATTGCAACATTGAGTGACAACCTGGAGGATGATAATGTGTGATTTTCTTTTTTTTTTTTTTTTTTCCTTCCCCCTGGTGAGCGGAGGAGGAGGGTGGAAATTGCAGTTTCTCTGCTAATTGTACTTTAGATGTCATTTGTGACAATTTCATATTGTCTAGACGGAGATAGTGGAGCAATTGCTTCCATAGAGCCTAGTGTTAGCCTGTTATATATCTGGGTAGCAAAAATGGGGGGTGTGGGAGAGGAAGAGGGTGCTGCGAGCTCCAGAAAGGATTCAAGAGTCAAGCACGATCTACTGAAATGTTTCAAAAGGAGATACAAGCAATATGCATTTCTGTTCTTTCTTTGCTTGCTTCTCTGTTGGAAACTTTGACGTTTAGTGGCTAGCAGTTCCCTGTAACAGAACTGCTTCTATCCAGCCCTGGATTATGTTTATCGTCCTTAACAGAATTGGTCCCAACCTCAGCGTTTACCATGGTAGGATATTGGGCTACCTTACGCTTTGGGCTTACTGAAAACAAATAGTCTCTGTCTTTTCTGGGACTTTGGGTGGCAGAAGCTATGAATGTGGCACCTAAGACTTGATAGAGTGCAGCATGACTTACTTTAAAAACATTTATCTGTGCCTTCCTGGGGGACAGTAGGTTACACTACCAGTGTCACAGATGGGACACTTTATTGATGATTATAGCAGTGTATCTATTATTGAACCCATTTGTCAGTACCAAATGCATTCGGATCTGTAACTTGGGTCTCAAGGGCTCAGTCTAGAATGAGTTACTTAAATAATAGATTTTATTTGTGTTTAGTACTCTGGTTTCAGTACAGATACTGTTGTTCTCTGGAGCATTAAGCACCGAGATGGTCCATCTGGATCTCATGAGACTGCGTGTTGCCTTGTTTTGTTGTTTGGTTTTTTTAATTTTGCCTGCTGTATGTGTTTATATCCACCTGTTCCTTGCTCTGTGGTCTGAGAGGGATCAGCTATAGCTTTTTAGTGGTTTACTGTTAACTGAATTATCTTTGTCTACCTGATCTGAATGGGGCCCTAGTATGTGGCTTGTGTGCCTCAGCATGAGTTAGGGCAAGAGCTGAGTTTGGTCTTGGCAGGCTTCGAAGGCTCTGCTGGAAAGGCTGTCTCAGCTCAGACCGTTCAACTTGGACAGCACAGCCTCAGAGAGGGTCCTGGTGATGTCAAGGAATTGATGTCAAAATCTTTATGGTTGTAATTTCTAACAAAGATAAGGAACCAGTGTAAATCATTTGGGTAGGAACGGTTCTTGGCAGGACAATAGGATAAAAGGAACAAGTAGATCTGAAACCAGGGACCAGAAAACTTTAGTGGGCTGATTGCCCAAGAAACTTGGCTATACTGCATGAATCAGCTAGAAATGTGTCCTTGAGGTAAACTTAGCTCATTATAATATGAAAACCACACATCCAGTACTAAAGCTACCTGCCTCCAAGTAAAGACCCCTACCCACTGAAGATGCGCAGTACATTTAAAATGCACTGTACCTTTAATTCAAGATGAGAGAAAATTAAGCCAATCACAGATTCACCAAGTGGTGATGTAGAATCATTATGCAAATATGACCTGGATAGAATTGTATAAATATGCTTATTGTTGTGACTTTCATGTACTAGCTTTGTGGGATGCCCCCCAGTACCCCTTTCTGCACAGAACTGCTAATAAATAGCAAATACCTTGACTCTGTGTGTTACTGGCTTGCACACCGGGTAAACGAACCCTGATTTTTGGGACAACACTGGGGAGTGTGTTTAATGGAGTGCCTTTGTCATCCTATTCCCCACAACCCTGTAACTACTGGTCTTGCTAGGGATTCCTTCTGGTGAAGGAGGTGCTCCTAAAGCAGCAGCAGCAGCTCCTGATGCTTCCTTAGGTGGAGTTGCAGGATGTTCAGGTAAAATCACCAGGCCCTGAGGCCTATAGGACATCTGTTTACCTGGATACCTGGCTATCCTGTGGCTCAGGCAGCTGTTGGTTTGTGATTTACTAAAGTAACACATATCAGTTCTCATCTGAGGTGCCAGGTACCTGGTAGAGCAAGGCTCGTCAAGTATTTATTTCAAGGATCAGATGGGGTGTAGAGGTCAGAACTGTAGATTCCCCAAAGTGCTGTTCCCCAGCCAAACAGAGGGACTCCTGGCAGACCCACACCAAGTTACTACGACGAGTGCCCTGCTCCTGCTTCCGCACCCTTCTGGTGTCCCCTGGTTGGTATACGTTTTGATTTCCTTCAGCACAGCTGCTGCCTGCTTTCTGAAGGTGATCCCTCTAAGTCAATGCTCTTCTCGGGCAATTGCCAACCTTTCCAAAGGTGAGAAGAGAAATATGGCTGGAGAATACCTGGTGACTCCTTTCTAACAGAGCCTGCTGGGCTGTGCAGCATATACTGGTCATCTTCTCTTGTGGCTCTGATTTTGCTGTGTCATTTAGTGGATGGACCCTGAAAGGCTGAGAAAGAGGGTGGTATGTATAGTGTATAGGCGCCAAAACTTTTGACAGGGATGATGACTTTGATTTGTGTGTGCACATTATTGGGCCACCATAGGTATTGCAGGGAAATGGCATCAAACAAGCCACTTGCGTTGCACGTAGGTTATTCACATCTGTAAAGAGGCAGCTGCTGTTTCTAGGGTTGTGGCCTTGCCAGGATCTGTGTGCTGTGGGAACTCTTTCTCCCCAATTTTAAGTCCAGTGATTTGGCAGGAGGGTGCAGTAGGGTGGCAGCCTCGGCACGTCCAGGCTGCTTGCGAACTTCTGTTTATGGAGTGCTCTGCATAAGCAGCTCTGAAGAACAGACTTCTAAAAAACATGTTGGTGTTGCAGTGGCAGTAACCCAGTCTCTGAGCCAGTGGTTTAGAAAGGAAGCAGCGGACTGAATAGGTAGAATATCCCTTCTGCTAATTTTAATTTGCCTACGTTTTCCCCTAGAAGGAATAAAAGCAGTTGATATATGATGCAGGTGATAGGAATACCTCATAGGTGTAGGGCTTCAGGTATACCTCATAAAGCTGTTGCACCATTTGTTCTGGATTAGCTACTTTTGCATATATTGACTTCTATATTTGGAGCAGAAGAGAGGGTTTGGTAAGGTGGGGTTGAAGTATGATAACTTTCTGGGGAGCCAAGGGATTCCTAACATCTAGCAGTGTTGAAGGTTAGAGCTTTTGACTCAGTAACCTGGGGAATTAATTTATCTCAAAGTTTAAGAGATTTAATAACTGTTCTTGAATAAGAGAAATGGTTGCCAAGCAACTTCGTGCCAGAGAGGACATGATTTCTTGCCTTCTGTAGAGTCCCAGTGCTTTGCAGCAAGTACTGAGTCTCTCGAGCTGACACATGCCTTTCCAAGTAACTGGAGCGATCTCTTGCTGTTTTCTAGATGTATAATGTAAAATTGAAGTTTTTTTTTTCCTTTTTTTTTCTTTTTAATTGCTGGAAAGAAGTGAAAATTTGTCTTGAGATGCTGATGGGGGGCCTGCTGCTGGAAAAAACATGTCTAATTTGCATTTCTACTGTCTTTATCTGGCTAGAAGTGGGTAGTTGGGTGTGGATTATATCTAGTCCGTCTTCCTGTGTTGATGCTTGCTGTCCTGCATTGCAGATGCTAACGGAGAATTAGGAGCGTGGGGCTAAGATGGATAGGTTCAAATCTTTCTCGTCAGTTGTGTGTGTGGGTGAATAGAACAGATGTGATGTTGGACCTCTTTGACTTTCAAACCACAACAGTTTTCATTAAGTTACAAAGACTGGAAAACAAAATTTAGCAGGAGGTCTGAGGCAAAAAGACTTGAAAGGGAGCTCAGCAGCCTTCTAAACTTTGGCAGTTGATTTTTTTCCACTCTCCAGACCTGCTCCAAATTGTCCCTCTTGTGTTAATCTAATGGCTGCAACAGGCTTGAATGAGTCAGTCTTGAAACAATGCCATTCTCTGCTTTATGACAACAAGCTAGATAGAGGTGCATGTAGAAGCCGGGGTGGAGGACATGTTCCTGCTATATACTTTTGATTCTGCTGCCTTCGTGGCTCAGACTCGCTTTTTGCATATTCAAGCTGTCTGGCTGCATTTGCATACGTTTGCTTCTTGAGTGAGTATTTGGTATCTCTCCCTGTGGCTGATTAAGATACAGAGGAAATGAACATTTTTGTTGTAACTGAAAACCTCTCTTTCGGAGCCTTGGGACTAAGATTGAATATCTTACTGTGACTAAACACCAATGGTGCCCTTGAAGTCCACATGCGAAGGTGTATTCTTTGTCCCGTGCTCCTTGGCCCATTCCCGGTATAACCACCTTTCTGTAGGTAAGAATTTGACAGATGGCCAATGCAGCGTTACTGTTTATGGACCTGACAAATTGGGATGGCTTGTCTCCAAAGGAGAACGAGCATCTGCATCTTTCTCTAGAAACTTGGAAGCGAGTTGGGACCACTCTTCTTTGTTACTGGAAGTGTTCTTTCTCCTGTGTAGTGTGAATATTACACTTTGAATAGCTATTATGTGGTGAAAACAGTTGTGCCATCAGTGAGTGGTTCAGTATGTTGCAGAATTATCTGCATTGATGATAGAAATAGTCTTTAAGAGATTTTGGAAAGCAGGGCATAAATAGGGGGGATGTTCCTGAATGGTTTTTGACTTCGTCATTTGGTTTGTGTTTTTTTTCTAGGAGGTTGCTGGAGTCTTCCCTCATTTCATTATCTCGCTATGATGGAGCAGGGTCCCGGGAACATCCGATCTACCCAGATCCAGCCAGGTAAGAGCTAAATGCAATCTAAAGGCGTTAAAGTGTCATAGACAAAAGCATAACTTTGATATAACTCATTGAATCCTTTGGGAATGGTTCTAATATTGGGCCCATCTCTTCCTCAGTGGCTTGCCATGGAGGTAGGGTGCAAACCAAATCAAAAGATGCTGTTAAGTCTGGGAGAGAATGGGGAAAAGAGGAAGAAATTGCTGTTGAAATAAGCATGTGAGGATTCCTAAAATCGTTTGGGATGTAGAACACTAGGTGGCAAGCAGGTCCAACAGTAAATGAGATTATATCAATAAATTTTAAATCTCTTTTGAAGAAAAATGAAGAAAGAACAAATAGTCTATTCAGGAGTAAGGGAGAATGCAGAAAGTGCAATTAGGAGCTGTTGTGAGCAGACAACGTGCTTAGAAGAATGGAATGTCTCCATAAATGTATCTGTAGGAGAGACAGCATAACCAGGATGTTATGTATACCTAACTAAGAACAAAATACTGACAATTATTTCTGAAGAGTCATGAATCATTGACATTAGACATAGAAACACCTGTAGTGCTGCTTAATCTCCAGAAGAGGTGGGAGTGTTTCAGAGGACTAGAAAAAGCAAACATGGCAGAGTTATCAAAAATGGAAAGGAGTGATCTTTGCAGTTTCTAGTTAGTGTATTAAGAAAGCAACAGATGGGATAATGTGACCCACAGACTCTGTCAGAAAAAATCATAGAATCGTGAACAGCAAGCAGCTTTGGAAGCTTTCAAAGAATAAATCGTGACAAATAAGCTTTCTTTAGATGGGTTTAACAAAGCTATGAATGAGGAAAATTCAGTAAGTGTAAAACATATCTGACTTAGCCTCTTAGGGAACCTTTGGCATAGCTGCATGAATTGAAGGCTACTAGGATTTACCCTCAAGGAGAGTACAGGAGTACCAGTGTATGAAAATTAAATATCTTAAGTTACTGAGGGAGGTTTGTTGTTTTGTTGTTGTGTTTGGTTTTTTTTAAATCTCATTCTTTTTTACATCGTTAACAACAAAATCTGCGTTTTTATACAGATGATACTCTAAGTACAAGTTCTGAAATAAAAGGCTATGTTGCAAACTGACCACATGATATAATTATGCTGGTAAATAACTCCTTGCTAACTATCTCTGTAGATAAAGCCTTATAGAGGTGAAAACTAATATTAGGCTTTTTTCCATTTATTGTGAAGGAGGTTGCTTTGTAAAGATAATACAAAGGCTTAGGAATGATGTAAATAAAACCATTTGTAGTGAGGTGAAAGTAAGGTGAGGTGTGCTACCTGTATGTAAGGTCACTGGGAAGCCAACCTAGGTAACTGCAGAAGGTCTTGGCAACTGCATGTCAGAATGATGCTGATAAATGTAAAACCTTTCTAAATGGCAATCGATTAAATGACAGGTAAAGGGATTGATTTACCTGGAACGATGAAAATGATATTTTACAAATGTTAATTAAAAGGTATTACTACGTTCAGGTCAACTTATGAATGCCAAGAGCTGCTAAATGACTGGAAGTGCACCATTCCTTATTTCTGGAATGCGTGATCCAAAGCAGGCAGATTTATTGAGTAGAGATTGCAAGAACTGATTCTGGCTCTGGGAGCTGCCTTTTAACAAAGAAAAGGAGGAGGGCCTGCATAGGTTAGAATTGTGTGTTTTGGTTTTTTTTTTTCCTTCTGTCAGATCTCTGCTATGATGAAGCTCAATAAAATGTATGAAAGGGATCAATGCCTGAGACATTTCCTGGCATAAGGAGCATTGTCAAAAATATTTTTCTACTTGAAGCCATTATTGAACTGATATGATGCTCTTCATGTGACAGTTCAAGTGTTTTTTAGGTTGTGGTAGAAATTATAGTAACCTGAGTTTATAAGGAGCTTTGGAAGAAAAGTCCAGTGTTGGAACCTCTTCTAAGAGGGTTAAATTGTTCCAGTAAGTGTCACTGTCCTTTTCAGAGGATGAGATTCCTAAATGCATAATCAGCACACGCTGGAAGTTTGAGTGGGGCAAGATTAGAGTCTTCTTCCATAAACCTTACTGGTGTGCTAGGCTAGTTGGATCTTTTAAACTGTCCCTTTAACTTGTTAGAAATTGGCGATGCGATTAAAAGGAGTGTTACTGCATTTTGTGGGTGTTTTGGTTTTTTTTTCTTTTTGTAGCATCATAGGTTTGTAACAGAAAGCTTTGACTTTCAGGTGTTTTTAAAAAACAAAGTGGAAAAGTGAAACAAATGTGAAATAAACATACATCTGTATGTGTATTTAAATATATATTAAAAATATATATACCTCCTTAAGACCAAGCTGTCTCCAATGGAGTCTTTTTTTTTTTTTTTTTTTTTTTTTAAATTAACTTGTTTGGAAAT
>NW_009621578.1:26023-43438 GCF_000690535.1 Cariama cristata | reverse complement strand
TTTTTTTTTTTTTAAATGACATGATCTGGAGAATTTATTTTTGAGAGAGAGTGTGTGTGTGTGTTAGTTTTGTTTCTGCGTTTACTGTCTGTAATGGTGCTATATTTGAATAACCTAGGTCAGGAGTGAGGCATCAGGGAGAACATTTTTTGAAGTTCCCTCAGATTTAGAATTAATATTCTGATGTAGACTGCAGCAGTCTTTCTCAGTGAAAGTTTTGCTGAACTTCTAAGGTCAACTTGCCTGTTCTGTCGTTCTCCGCAGTTTCCATATGTACTGAGCTCAGAAAACAATCTGCAAAGGAATCAAATAAAACTGTCATCAAAGAACACCTATTTTTTAAAAATAGAAATACTGAAAAAGATGCTCCTAGACTGCATATATAAAGCGTCACAAGGGTGTTTTGTAGATACATCTCTGGAAGAAAATCTGATCTACTAGAAAGTTACCAGGAAAGAGACCTTCACGCTGAATGTTGCCTGTGAGTTGAAGGCTTAGGTGGAAGTCAAGCAACCAAAAGTTGGTGTCCGCTACCAGCATTGCCTTCAGCTCAAGGGTTGGTGGTATGTATGCCAGCGTAGGTATCACCAAGGAAATTAATGACACCAATCAAGTAACCCTTTTAAAATATGTCTGCTGGCTGAGACACGTTTAGAGATGTGAACTGTAATAATATCGGTGAACATCCTGGCCATCAGCATCAAGGCAGGGTCGGTGAGCGGTGTTGGTACTTCTGAAATGTTAGGAAACCTGGGGATCTGCACAACAGTATAGTGCTCTTGGACGCAGATACACCGGTTCTTGTGGCTGTCTTGGGGAACTGGGTCTAGACATTCTCCAGTTGATGTTCTTGTTATTATTTTTTTTTTTTTTTAATTTTCCTTTCTTAGAAGATACTACAAGGGGACAGGGTGAAGAGATGCAGACTTTGTGTAAAAATTTTCATGTTGTCCATAAGTATAGCCAGCTGGTTTGGATATCTGTCTGTAGCTGAGGAAACTGTGCTATGTGGTAGCTTGCTCTTTAGTGCTCATGATGCTATTTAGAGCAAGATACTTGAACTTTACTAATGCTAGCAAAACATTTCCTTCCCTCAGTTCCACTTCTCGCTGGCCAGCCAGCAGCACTGGGTGCCTAGAGAATGCACTGCCTCTCGATGACATGGTGGTTGGATGAGACAGAAGGTAGTTGGTTCTGGTTTTTGCACTGCAGCATTTCTCCCACTCAGTGCCTTGTTCTTTGGCGATCATGTGTGGCAGCATAGCCTCTCCTCCTCTGAACCATCTGCTCCACTAAATGGGGTCCAGTCACCTCAGAGACTGGGTTAATTTAGCTCCTGTGGTGTTGTCAAATACAGCCTACTGTCTTGTGAACACAAACTTGGTTTAAGAATTACTCAATAACCTCTGTCTGTGTTTCGCCACTGCTTTATTAGAAGCACAGGTGAGAAATAAACGGACTAGGCAGCCTGCTGTGGCTGGTGTGTGTTTAGCCAGCTGGTAGACTAGCTTTGGTCAGGGGCTGATTTACAGTTGTGTGCAGTAGCTGAATGAACTGAAGAGAGAGGTCTAATGTTAACCGGTGATCCTTATGCTGCTTTGCAGCTTTCTCCCTCCACGACAGCTGAATTTTATATGTTGGCTCTCAGCTCTGGTTCTGATTTGTGTCAACTGTATTCCAAAGACAGATACAGCCTGACAAATACAAATTTATTTTTTTTCCCCTGCATGCACTCATCTGCAAAGATTAGTTCTTTAACCTATTGCTTTGAATATGTTTCTCCCCTGCCCTTTTGTATTTTAGCCTTTGCACCCTTCTCTCTGTGTAACAGACCTAAGCTTCTTGTCTTGTTTTTGGAAATCTTTTTCACAGTCTATCCAGCCTACATACCATGTGCTGTCAGGGAGCCAGATGTGGCATCTTGTCATCCATTAGGGCCAGTCTTTATTGCCTACTCTTTCTTGTTCTTCTAACAAGCCTCATTGTGCTTTTTCTTGTGATGTGCTGCATAATTTGAGGAGACTAAATGTCTGCAAAACTCCTTCTTCGTATCCTTCTGTAAAAGTCTCTCTTGGTGTGATATTAGCAAAGAAAAAGTTTCAGTGATTATACTGCTGGACTGCTGAGACCACTGTTCATGTTTTCCAGTGTTGCCTTTTTTTCCATGTTCCTTTCTTTCTCTATGTGCACATATTATGCCGTAGACTTATTTTTAGGCATAAACAGAGGCTTTGGCTTATGGAGAAGGCCGAAGAAGAAAACAGCTTCTCATTTATGAGTGCACTACTGTAATGCCTTGCCTTTTTTTATACTTGGCCAATGAAGACTTCAGGGGAGTAGAGAGAAGTGCTGTGTTTGTACAACAAAACCTTATACGTTGTATAAGCATGAACAGCTTTACCTCATCAAATAGTGCATAAAAGATCCAGGAGGAACCCAAAACAAACGGAGTGTGTGGTTCCCCTTACCCTTTTACTGCTTATTGACTGAGTCATTAGACCCCTGAGCCTGTGGTCTGTCTGCTAAACTTGCCTCTTTACTGAGATGGAAGCCTAGTAGGGTACAGGGAGCTTACCTTGGGGCAGACGCGCTCTCTTTGTGTCTACGTGACTTCTAATTCCTCCTTTCTTGCCACCTTCTCTTTTGCTTATATGCCCTGAATGAATGGCTGAATGGGAAATTGAATGTCCTTGATGGGTGTCTGCAGCCAAAACAACATTAACACAATCTGTCCTTTGAAGAATTAGTACGTTTTCTTTGTGCTGCTCTAGGGACCAGGCTCTGGAAATACTATTAAATGTAGTTTTCTATTGAAATACGACTTTAGGTGTAGTAGCAGAGCACTTTATCAGTCTGGTCTCATTGTTTGCTGCTCATGCTGTTGTGGAAGTGAAACTTATCCGTATATAAACAAAATCTCATTCTCAGTACATTCACATAGAATCAGCACAGCTGTGGAAGGGAGAAGAAATAAAGTCTTCTAACAATCATATTATCAGAGATGATTATGGAGTTGCATTTGTGTCACTGGTTGTAGTGTAACACAGTGAAAGTGTGTGGTATTGGTCACTATAAAGTTGAACTATCCTTGAGAGTCTTCATGGCTGGTGGTGAGGTTCCACTGTAAAACAAATTTAGCTTGAAACTCTGCTCTGAAGATGGGTAGCATTCCTATAAGGCAGACAGGCCACCTCTCTGCGATTGCAAATGAGTGTATTTTCATCTCTAGACTATCCCCTGGAATTCACTGTTCGCTTGAGATTTTTTGTTTTTCTTTGTTTAAAACTGTTCACACTTTCATTTTTAGATTAAAAATGAAGGCTGCTCTCTCCATTATCCCTCTCTTGTCCATGGTGCCTTTGCAGGAAATGAGATTGTATTTTCATGACCCTGGGAAGTACCAGTCTGGTAACTTGAATTGAATAAAAAAGAACAAAATCAGACACATGTATGGAAGTAGGGGGGAGGGAGCTAGAAGTTAAAGGAATAGGCATGTTATTGTCTTAATTACTTGGGGGGAGTTATCATCTCACCTCAAATTAGAGTTCAAGTCTAATCCAAGTAAGGCTAAATAAATGATTATTCAAGCATCTGAGGTGTCTGGACTTTAATACTGAGTAACTGTGTCACAGAAAGCATGTGCTGGGAGCTGTGGATATATGCAGGGTAGGAAAAGAGAGTGTGTTTTTACCTGTCTACCAGAAAGGAAGGGGGTATACTAGTGATAGCTGATGCAAACAAAGGCCAAGTTCAGCATGAGAAGGAATTAAGAGTTAATTGCAGAGAAAGGTTTCCCTTTCAGGTGGGATGCAAGGCTTTTGATGGTAATCTTAACATACATCTAGTGGATCTGATTAAATTGCCACTATATAAAATCCCTACCATTTGGATTACAAAGTAGTTAAACCCCCCCCTTGATACTTTATGGTGCTCCGTAAGTACGCTCAAAACAACAGCACGTTCCTTCAGTGTTTATTTGAACACTGCAGCTGTTTGGCATTGCAAGCAGAGTTCACATTGGGAGTGGGCTTGATTCTTACCAGGGATGCTGGCTGCGGTTAGTTGTGTGAACTGGTAATAAATGAAACAATGAGCTCCAAAGATTCCCAAGAAGCAAACTTTGCTGTGCTGTGGATGAGCATTTTGTCTATAGGTACTGTGTAGTGCTTCTGTTTGCACAATAGGGGAATCACGTGGGAGTGTAGCGTATAAAGGGAAAATTACTTCTACTTGCTTTCTTTATTTACTCTGTCTTACTTGTGGATAAAATACGAACAACCAATTTTGTGATATGCTGTTACTGTCCTGGCACTTGGAGCTCAAAAGGAAAAATAGGACTGGCTGTCATTCTATACTTCTGTAACACATGTCCGTGTATCTCTGTCTTGCTCAGGTTGTCTCCTGCTGCATATTACGCTCAGAGGATGATCCAGTATCTTTCCCGGAGGGACAGTATTCGTCAGCGCTCTATGCGATACCAACAAAACCGTCTCCGCTCTTCCTCCTCCTCTTCTTCTACTTCAGACAACTCAAGCCCTTCTGTAGAGGGAAACGATCTGGAATTTGAAGATTTTGAGTAAGTGTGCATGCTGCCTTGCCCTCTTGCTTGAGTCTGTTGTCAGCACAAGACTGCTTTGTGTCTTCCTACTGTTTACCAGTCAAAGACATCTCAGGCTTCCTGTAGGAACAGGTTAAGTCATTCAATCAATAAGTAGAGCAGTGATTGCTACAAATGGGTCTTGTCATTTCTATTATGAAAATTAAGGATGCTTTAGGCTACCTTCAACACATCAGGCTATCTCAACCAGATTTAAAAGACTGGGTAAATAAAGAAAAGGAGAATCTTTTTCTCCCATGGAACAGATGGGCAACCAAGAGTTTATTAGAGCCTTCATATCTTGAGACAGAACAGGAACCACTAAGAGGCTTTGCAGGACTTAGTTCTTTGGCTTAAGGCTGTAGGAGACAGCCAGTCATGTTCTGTGACTTTTACTTGCTCTATCTACAACTTTGTCAAGTCAGCTGAAATTCCTGGGATTGTTTTTTTTGGAAGACTTGGTGATTGTGAATCTGTGTTAAATTAAGGTTTAGTTTCCTGTAAGGAGAGCAAAAATGGCCTCTTGCGTCAAAGTGAGGAATGACTCCACATCCAAACCTTAGAAGATCACTCCTGTAAGCCACTGTGGTTCCTTCTGAGTAGTTCTCCTGACAAACTTTGAAAGTCTGCTCTCCAGCATCTGCTTTTCGACTTCCGGTGATATTCAGTGTAATCCCAGCAAACAAATTTATTGCAAACCCTTTCCAATAAATGGACGTATAGTAATGGGTTGTTTAGATGGCATGGAGACCAAAAGCTCAGGAATTTAGATTAAAATCTTATTTTAGCAGAAAAAAGAATATGACCTTTCTAGTCTGTCTTCAGTCATTTCCTTTTACATATGGGATTTTCCCTGGGTGCTTTAGGTATTTCACTCAATTTTTCCCCCCTTTGTGATTAAAACGTAGGATGATTCTGAGCATGGTCATGGAGGTAGTCTGTGGTGGTAGTGTAGTAGAGAGGTGTGTTTGATGGGAGCTGCGAAATCCTCAAAGATCTGGGCTTTTATGTTGCTGCTGCCAGCAGAGGATGCTGTCAACTTTGCTACTATCATAACTTTCATGTTCACTTGCTGCAATGGCACACATTTGAAATGGCATGTTGTTAAAACTCCACGTCCTTTGTGTCAGGGTGAAGTCACTTTATGAAGGACACTGGTAACACTAGCTATTCCCAGAAAAGCAAGGTGTCAATCCCTTTCTGACTTTTAAAGTGGTGGTAGACTTTTTTTCCTTAGAACGTTGTTCTGTGAAGCTGTCGTTTCATGCTCCAGCAATTAAATATTCAGAAGTACAGGGTGAGTTAGTGTCTTCCTTGTCATTGTGGCCTTGCTTGTGCAAGATGTAAATAAGGGGAGATAATGCAGAAGAGTCACTACCTAGTAGCTTTTCCCAAGCAGCTTTGTGGTCTGGAAGAGCAGAAGTATGGTGGCTGCTGGGCCCATTTTGTGAGGTGGGTGCGCCGCAAACATGGACCTTAATATTTCCATTATTCCATTTCATTTGTCTGGGGCAGCTTGTTCTACTGGGAAAATAAGAGATGGTACATTCTTTGTTCACAGAGCCAGGCAAATGCCTGCAGAGAAGTGTGTTCCCCTGCAGATAATGTTCACACAGTAAGAGCACCTAGTCAGGGAAGCAATTCAATCAGCCGTACTAAGGTTGTCTTTCATTTCATACTGAGCAAAAAGAAGTGTTTATTCCTTACTGTGCAGTGGCTGAATTTGTTGGTTGAATATTTCATATTGAATTTTGGTCTGTGCATTCAAGACATGCTGTCTTTTCTTTCTTTGCTTCATTATTTCTCCTGGCTGATTAGAGTGAGCTGCTGTGCGGGGGTCCTTTAGAGCTGGAACTTGTCTCGTGACTCATTTGATTTCTTCTGCTGACACTTCACAATGAAATCTCTTATACAGAGTTCTTGCTTCTCCTTTTGCCTGTATCCCTCTTTCTTTGCTCGCTTACCTGAGCAGAGTCTTGTATTTCTTTGTGTATTTCTTTCTTGACATGATCTAGATGCTCTGGCTTCCCTGCTTCTCCAGATCTGATATAGGACAGGGAGTTGCTACTGTGTCTAGCTGTCTGCAGCTCATGCTTTTCTCCTGAAATCCAGTTTTTTTTTTTAACGTAAAAGCCATAGCAAATTGCCTTGATGCTTTATCTTTCTAAACTGGTTAATGTGATTGTAAATATTCTCTCTCCTTTCATTTTCCTAGAGATCAAGAGAAAGATGTAAGGGGCATTAAACCACAGTTGGTTTTACTGTACATAGAGCTCTGGGCGAGGAGAGAGCCTTGTGCTTGTGCAGGGTGCCTGAGAGGCAAGCCTTCCTCAGCCTTCATCTTCTGTGGGGTTCTGAGGGTTTTTTTCTCCTCTAAGATTAATTTTGTATCTTTTCAGCTTTGCTTACTTAATGACCTAGCAAGAGGCGTGGAAAACTTGACCTCTGCACTGTTTGTGTGCGTATGGCCTCTAAATTTAAGCTAAAGTCTCTCCTCCTATGTGCCCGTCTACTGGTGTCGTTTTCTCCATGCAGCTTCTCCAGAATCTCATTTGAATTCATTCATAAATACATTTAGTTTGTGATAGCAGTAGTGTTGGTCGAAGAATGTGAAGTAGAGTATTTTTTGTAGGTATTACTAATACCTATTCTATTATACCAGCTTTTATGGACAAGGGAGGAGGAGGGAGACACAAGCTATACCTGTGTTATTTGGTCTAATAAGATGTTATCTCTCTGCATGTACTGCCCGTGTTTAACCTGTCACTGTTGTCATCGTACTGCTTATTGAATACAACTGACAACTGTAAACTTAGTCATGTCTGCATGAAAGCATTTCATACGGTTTTGTAATACATATACAGATTGTAATATTAGGTTATTAACAGATAAATTGATATGAGTGGGTTTTAAGGTTAGCTTTAGCAGAATCTTAAGCTAATATGAAAAGACTTCTTGTATTCTGGGAAAAGAATCTCTGAATGGAGAAAGATGTCACTTTAGTCTTCCAGCATAACTGATAAAAATAGATTCTTTATAGACAAGTCATAGATGTTGAACTTTCTAATTTCGAGGTCTTTTTTGAGTGTCTTATGTTTGGATCACATAGTACATTTAGATTTTTAGAGCTAAACTATCTTTTCTTTTGATTTCTTCAACAAGTTTGACTGGGTCTCTTCTAGAGACTTCCTTTAGTCATGAACAGCTCTGATGCTGGAGACTGTGGGTGATGCTTCTAGGAGTCCTCAGATAGCACAAGCTACTTTTTTTTCCTGTGGAATTCTAAACCTGTCACCATAATCAGAATGTGAAGGTGTTTCTGCAGAAGCATTCTGGCCGCCTATGTCCCTTTTTGTCTACGGTAAGTGTAGGAAAAAATACAGGTTCGTTTTATCTGTCAGGCTGAAAAGCAGATATATAAGACAGTGCATCAGCTTGCTGTCTGAAAACCTTGCTCAAATCCTTCACTACAGTTCTATAAAGGCTTTCAAGCCAAGGCTAAAGGTGTGACTGTGGCTGACTCCTCTGTCTGCTTTTGAGAGTGGGCTGCCTGGTAGAATATAGATACGAAGGAGCTTGGAGATTACACTCTTTTAATGTCTGCAGCTTTTCCCCTTTCTATCCTCTTCTTTTTTCTTCCTCCCAGGAGGGTCTGTGATGGAGTGGATCCATTCAGTTTGCCATTGTCACAGAATAGGAAGGTTTTTATTGTGTCTTTACAACAAGAAGAGCTTTACCTCACAGGCCTGAAATCTTGTTTTGGTGCTTTATCTTTTCAGTTTCTTTTGAGACACCAAGACAGGGAATATGAGCACTGTAGGCACTGTTTTACTGAGACCATAATGGGCATTCTTGTTTTGTGGAAGCAGACTCTTGCTTTGCAGAGATGATGAATCACCTATGGAAAACTTACAGGATTCAGGGTGACATTATTTGGCTTTATTTGTCAACTTAAAATCCTTTCGTTTAAGGCATGTTCTGGATCAAGACTTGTGGTTTTTCAGATGGGCATCTTGCAGGGACCTCTTTGTAGGTGTGGAAGATACATGAGTATCCGCCATGCCTGTCTTCTGCCATTTTTGGTTGCTTTATTGACACTGTCACTACAAGAACTGCCAAATCTAAGTTCCTCCGGTAGCCTCTTGCCTTAAAAGGTTCTAAGATCGCAACCTGCCAGCTGACTGCCACTGCATTAAAGCTGTAAGTCTCACTTCCAGTTTCTTGAATGTGATTTTCATTTATTTCAGAGAGTAGTATGGTAGATTCTTTCTGGCCTCTTCCATAGGTGAAGTGTTTGGTTTGGGAGTCCGTTTTGTGTCGTGGTTGGTGCTCCACTTTAAGCTGGCATTTTGGTTTAACTTTTCTATGTATTAAGAAGAAAAGTGCACAGCCGATTAGACATTCATGTGAGATATCCAGGCAGTCACCCTTCTTTTGGAACATCATTTAACGCATCTTTTCTTGTTGGCTTCTTTAAGAACCTTGACTTGTGCATCTAATAATACTAATTAGAAACTAGCTGGAAGCAATTGTGTCTGAACTATCATTATGCAATGAGAGCGAGCAGGGGAGACAATGGCTGTGGCAGTGTGGTCAGTCAGTAGTGTGCACTTGGGCAGGAGGTTTGGTTTGGGATTCTGTTCTCCCTATTGCTTCTCAAGCGGAATGGTGGAAAGGAGTTTCGGGAGGGTGAGTTGTGTGTCATGGTGAGGATAAGCATACAGTTTACTTAATGGCTGAGACAGAAAGAGATTTTGGAAAGTTTGAGTGAGGGGAGAGAGAAGTTGGAGATTACCAGTTACTGAAATAACTTCTTCTTTACCCTTGTGAAGGAATTCCATGCTCATGTTTAAATCCAGTCTCTACCTTTTCAGTCTGACTTTATATCATTGTTTGCTAGAGACACAGAGCAATGGGAGCACTGATCTGCAGAAATGCAATTGAATTCACAATGCAGCACCTGCTGTTTTCCCTTAGCACACAGACTACTAAGAGCGCATGGGTAGAACCTGGACTCTTTGTACAGCCAGTCTTGATCTTTACTGCCCTCCTTCCCAGCTGTTCACTGTGCATTCGTGTATTTCAGACTATTTTTTCCTTCCTGTGACAACATTCAACTTCTGGAAAAGAAGCTCCTTCAAATAGGAGCCAGGTTTTCTTGGCAGGAGAAAGGAGAAATTGGAATGGCTAAAGTTTTTTGTGAGACTTGAAATAAGTATGGAGCTTTTGATCTACAGCTCCAGAACAGCAAGACAAGTTCTGTCATTGTGGAGAGAGAAGCGTAGGGAATCCCAGATGTAAGAAAAGAGGTTTACTCTGTAGGGTGACTATAGCTTAAGCTTGACAGCTCAGGATGGATGGGGTGCCAAGTGCTCAGTTCTGATAGGGCATAGTGAAGGTGGGTAAGAGAGATGACTTGATCAATGGTAGACTTTTGGTGTAGTGGTAGAAAGATACCATGTCCGAACTGCAAGGTTTCTAAAAGCAATTAGGCTGGTTGTTTTTTTTTTTTCTTCATTTTTCTCCTTATCACCATGACATTTACATTTGATGTTAACAAAAGACATGGTAGGGGATGTGAGAATCTATATGGACCCTTCGTCTCACTTAAATGCCAATGGATTTTTAGGATCCATGACACGTCAGTATGCTGCAGAAAAAGCAGGAATTTCTTTCTGGAGGTCTTAGATGGGACCGTTTGTTATCTGTCTGTCTTCCTTGAGCAGCTACATATAATATTCTTGTTAGCAATTTGTTATTTGAGTTCAGATAAAGATATTAAAAGCAGGATTGCTATTTGTTGTATGTACTTGCCATTGTTGTTTTCTTCTCAGAACCCCTTTATCTGTGATTTTGATGCGGTTTCCTCTCCCTCTGTTTCTTGGCTCATATGGCTCTGCGTCATTATTTTTGATGAAGATGGACCTTCTCAAAACCGGCTTTCGAGGCAGACCTGTATTTTGTGGAACTTGGTGGTCACTTCCTGTTGGTTTTTTTTTCTTTCTGTCACAGGTTTCTGGAGCAGTTAGCACTGGGATGTTGCTTCCAGATACATAGCAATTTATGTTAATTGTATTCATCATCTTAAAGACAGTTGCAGGCTAAGAATACTAACAAGTCCTGGATGAATGGGAATGATATTGAATGTACTCTTTGAACTTCATTTTTCAAGGATTAGTGAGAGTCTTAGCTTGGCTTGTGATCTACTCATAGTAGCCTGCAGCTTCATTTTCCCTATTCTTTTTATCTTTATCTTTTGTGACAGTCTTTTATATTCCCCTTATCTTGGTCTTAATGTCTAATAATACTGCCTGGATGCAGTGACAGGCAATGACTATTTCCTTGCAGCCGTACTGCAGGATATTGCTAACCTCTCCAGCATAATGTTGTTTTACCATTAAGTCACATTCCAGCAAGGCAAGTGTCTTCATAGCAGGGTGGTGGAAGAATGAGTACCTTTTGAAAGATGACAGTTGCCAGAAAAGCTTGCATCACATTCCATACTGTTGGTTGCCTGGGCTTATAGAAACAGGTTTGATGTCAAGATAGTACATCTGAGTTTGTCTGCTACTTAGGAACTGTGTTCATTGTTTTCCTTTTGCTTTTATTTTGTGTCTGTGAAACTCTTAAGTCAAACTTAGGTCACCTAGTAAGTGACGTCTGGTATTAATGAGAGTGATTAGGAAGCAAGCTGTTATTAGTTTGCTAGCCACACAGAGCAGGCAACGGTTAGCATTCTTCAAGCCTGTAGATCTAAGAGATTAGCATTGTTTGTGCGGTTATGTTTTCATTTCTGTTTCCCTTGGAAGAGCAGTAGCATAACATATTTTAAAAAAAGAAAGAAAAAGTTGGTGTTTACTTTTCACGCTTTTTTCCAGTATTGAAGCCTGATGGAGCAGCTGATTGTATGTGTGCTACAAACTGCGTTCAGTGCGCACCAGTTGTGAAGTTTCCAAGTGATTAGAACTAGCTGTAGCGATATTTTCCCTAATCATGCTCATGTTTGGGTGAATGTTTGAAAATGGCTAATTAAGGGGTATCAAAGGAAGGGTAGTTGTAGTGCTGGATGCCTTGGTTTAGAACTAGCTGTAGCGATATTTTCCCTAATCATGCTTGTGTATGGGTGAGTGTTTGAAAATGGCTAATTAAGGGATATCAAAGGAAGGGTAGTTGTAGTGCTGGATGCCTTGTTTTTTTTTATAAAACACTGAATACAGTGGTTGTCTTAATACTCGTGTAGCAGGTCTAGGTTGGGGAGTAGAGATTCTCTACCTTTATCTGGCCTCTGATGTTTCTGTTTTCTAATGATTCACTGTAGCTATGGAGTCTTATTCTGAAATGTGTCATCAATTTGTGAGCCCACCACACAGTGAGATGATTAAAATAGAGACAACTTATACTGTGCCTAGATAAGAGTGAGTTCTTCGTTCTGGTTCCAAATCAGTCTTTCTCTGAAGCAATCCTTGGCATTTAATGGGCAAGTGCTGCTGTTTCTCTTGATAAATCTCTCTTATATGATGCTTCTCTGAAACACTTGATCTTCTGAAGTGCCATTTTTAATCTTGTAAATACATTTTCTCCTGAACAGCCCTCTGAGAGGTAGGGAAGGCTGGGGGGTTTGTTTCCCCAGTTTGTCTCCCTCTGGTCAGGAGAGCCATTAGTAACTCAGCAGTCTGCTGTTTTATAGGAAGTTTTAGCTGATAAATAGATATAAGTTTTCCCTGGTGTTCCTTTGAAAAAGCTGGTAGTGAAAGACTGGCATTTTAGCCTTCAAAAGAACATAAGAAGATGGAAGGGCAGCATGTCTTGGGTGACTTACCTGACTTCTTTATCAATTACTGTATTAAGTAGCTATGTTTAAAAAATCTATTCTTCTAGTTCTTGTCTCTCCAGCTGAGCAGCATTGCTCTTTGCAGTTTCTTTAATATTTTTGTTCTTCAATTTTGTTTGGCTTCCAGTGTTATACTTGGGAGTTTGCTCCACAGTCCTAATACATTTAGTGACAGGAGAGGCTTTTCATGTAGCAGATGCTTCTTTTTGCTTCAATTTCCCTGTTTCCTGTTGTCTCCTCTTGTTGTTCTGCCTTAAGTACTACTCCTTCAGTAATGGTCATATCCTTCAAACATGGGTAGATAAATTTATATTTATACCTTTCATTTTTACCAGATTATGTATATTCCTTTAAATCAGTGTTTTTATCGTTTTGATGTGTGTGGATGTCAATATTATACCCTTTTTGGTAGGACCAGTGCTCCTGACTTGCTTATTTGTATCTACTTGTGGAAGGAAGTCTCTGCTCAGAGATAAGTCAGTTGTCTTGAACCTTTTTCTCTTAAATACAATCCTGTTTTTAGATGAGATGCCGTTGTCCTCAGAGCCCTAAGTAGGGTGGTCCCCTTTTCCTGGCTTGAGTTTACAACTTCTCCAAGACTTAAGGACTATGGATAAAGTAGCATATACTGTGTGGAACGGGTATTTTTTGGTTAAGAGACTAGTCTTACTGATCCAGGAGATGTTATTTCAGCTATTATGTCCTTCTGCAGAGTTACAACCGACTTGCAGTGTGGCTTTTCCTTTTGTCTTCTAGGATACCTGTGTCTCACTGAAATATTCAGAATGTCAAGGGTTTATTTATTTCATGTTTACCTCTCTATTTTGAGAGGCTTATTTCCTAGAAATGCTCCTAGTTTCCCCTAACTTCATTTGTGGGGATGCTAAGGATCTTGCAGGATCAGACAGAGGGAAAATGACAGTTTGAACATCTTCAGGTGTTTGGTGCTCCTCTCAGTTGTAAAGCTAGTAGTTAAGTTTCTATCATAGTGTTCCCAAAGCTGTATGTCCCTTACTCATCTGGGTGCTGCTGGAAAGTGATTGACATGTTCTTAGAATCACCAGCAAATGTGATGTTCCCCTCACCACCTTTTTTCCTACTTCTGTACCCTTTGTAAAACATAATACACACTTTATCTTGTAGTCCTATGCAGCTTTTGTGAGTACACCCTTCTCAGGATATGTCACCTGTTTTCATCTAAATCAGCAGTGAATCCTGTGAAATGAATTGCAAGATTTCAGGATCTGTTTCTTTTTTAGTATGGCCAGTTCAACAGGACATCCTCCAGGTACCCTCTTTAGAGGACCTGGTGTCAGACTTGACCAACCTGTAAAGCCAAATAAGTTTGCATTTTCTGGTAAACGCCTCTGAGCTCCTGGTATGATCTTTGTGCTCCTCCTTCCTTCTTGCTTTGTGCTCCTCCTGCCCTCTGTGCTATCTCCCCTACCCTCTGTGCTCTCTCCTCTGAAGTAACTTCCTGCACTCTTAAAAAACTGATAGCAAGTAAGTGGAGAAACTTAATGTTTGAAGTACTGAGAAAATATTATTGGGTTTTTTTTCTGTTGCATCAACATGGTGCAACTGAACCCAGTGTCAACCCTGAAGGATATTTGTAGATGGCACTTAACCAATTATTTAGCATTTCTATTGTATGTAAGTGTCTAACCTCTGCAATGGAAATGGATTTAGCATTTTAAATTGGATCACATGAAACACGATGAAATGCTGAAAATATGGAACAATTGGCTTGGTCTGATATAATTTGATTCTTATGAGCTTGCATGGCTTTCTGGTGCTGGCTCTGATAATTAAATGGCTTTTCAAAATGGTCATTGTTGACCTAATTCTATTGGCAGAGTAGTCAGTGGGAGTTTTAATATTGACTACAGTGGGAACAGTTAGACCAACAGATTGCATTAGAAATCCCATGCTGTGTGTTTAATTTCACTTCCTGATACAACAATCTCTAAATATTAAAGAGAATTCTTGCCAAGATAGAGAAGCAGAACGTAGCTTTTTTTCCTTTCTGACAGTCTTGACTATATTCTGTATCCACTCAGTTATTAATGCAGTAGCCAAGTTACCAGATGAAAAAGAATGCCTTTTTCTCCAAACTTTAAGATGGAAAGTTTTGCATCTCCACTCAGTTATATTTACGTTGGTCAACTTTGCTCTCAACAAGCAAACAAAACAATGGTAGAAAAATCCAAGGAGATTTGACTATTTTATCCAGTTTAGGATAAACTTTTTCATCCTTTTTATGCCCTATTAAAAGTCCATATATCTCCTGAATGTTTGGGAATTGCTTCCTTTTCCTGTTCTGTTCTGTGTTAGCGTTAATGCTATTTTCCCCCTACCAACTCTTATTCTCCATATCACCGTTTTGATTGTCCCATACTGGTATCAGAACAAATTATGAATAACCTGAATGTTGAACCAGACCCTTAGAGTTGTTTTGACCATTTGGTGGTTCTTACAGTTCTCTTCCTGAGACAAATTAGTCTGTTAATAATTATAGTATTAAGTCTCCCTTGTCACCTTACATGCTGATTACTTCTGATTTTTTCCCTGCATCTTGCTCAATGGATTGCTTAGTTTCTCTGTTATTATTTTTTCACTGCAGAAGTTTCCCTGTGCTGGTCATATTTGCTGGTGCACTTAAAACAAAGGGCATTGCAGGACACCCTGTTACAGCACTTGCTGTGGCACGTTTTTGTTTCGTTTACTTTTGCAAGGTTATTGAGTTGCTTTACAGAAGAGGCTGTTTTTATGTAGACACACGCACTCTGAGGGATCCGCTTTTGCAGGTTGTGTTAATTAAACTATCCACTGCAAATCATTATCTAATGAGTCTGTAGGTAGTTGACACTAAATAGAAAGTAGAGCATTAGCTCTTCACCAGTACTTTAGAGAACTTTGGAAACTTTTCATTTCTTCCCGGAGTGCTTCGCGCTGGCACAGCAGTCGTGCTAACATCTGCTCTCCTCCCTCTGTCAGCAGGCTGTATGTGGTACAGAAATAACACAAAGTGCCACCCATCTTCACTGATCTGTAGGGGTTTTTTTATTTTCCTTTTTAGGAGGTGCAGAAATAATCTTCAGCTGGCACCAGGGTAATATCAGCTGTTCTAGCTTTTCAGCACTAGACGTTTAAAAACACTCTTGCATGTAGTTGAGCACGGGAGTTTAGATATAAATGACTCTGTAAATTAGTGATGCAGAGTAATGTTTAGTACTATTCCTCTTTAGCACAGGGGAGTGTATCTTCCATTACAGTAAATAGGAATTCCAGCATTCTCAAAGGATAGTCACTGTTTCTCATTCCCAATTCTGCTGTTTGAGTTATAGGGCAGTGGCAACTGGGGTGTGGTGGGTCTTCATTTTTTTTTTTATTTTTTTATTTTTAAATTATTATTATTCCTAGGGAATGTTAGAAAATAGATTGCTGTCTCTTGAATCAGTAGAGACTGTGTCTGTCATGGTGAAAACTGAAGAAAAGTCTAGTCTATATTTTTTCCCTTTTAGGCTTTTTATATTGGGGAAGGGTTTTATGCACAGTGAATGGGACAGTACAGGATAGAGTTCTTGCATCAGAAAGTCTGATTGATTAGAAAATTGTGTCCTGAAATGTTTTTTGTGGATGTTAAGAGCATTGACTAGTGGCATTTTAAAAAAAATTGGACTGTAAGAGACTTTGCACCTTTATCGTCTTTTGTTTGCTGAAGCTCATTCCTTATTCCTTTTGAGAGCTGCTGCAGACATTCTCTTCAGCTGGAGAGTTCTGCAGGGTTGTTCCTCTTGCTGATACTTGTCCCTTTCAAAAGCATCTTCTAATTCTAGTAAATGTCCAAAGCAAATGCAAACCCTGAAAAACGTTTTGCTGCGTTTCTCCCAGGACCGCGTATCAGCATCACTTCAAAAACTGGTACACGGACTTTGAAAAGTGTATTTCTTGTCTGACTTTCACTAGCCCTGACTGTGTGTGGTGAGATCTGGCACATAACACTTCTTTTTCCCTTTGGCCTTTTCACCTTAGTGGGAAAAGTTGATAATGTCAGCACTCGAGTTCACAGGATTCCTTCTGTTATTGATCCACATCTTAATAGACTGGAGGCCTCTGATAAAAGATCAGCAGCAACTTTTCCATTGCTGATTGCAGGAATCCTGCTGGTTGCACTGAAACCTCAGGGCGAGATGCAGCTTTGGCTGTGAACTGCAAATACTGCGTCTGCAGTGGGAGGAGAAATGGAAGCTTTGAGCTTGGATTTAGGTTTGGTTTTGATGAAAGAGCTTGAAACGCTAACGAGCTTTGCAGAACAACCTCTGCTTTTGTGTTCCTGGTTCCTCAAGTGTGTGGGCAACAACCACGTAATGGACTTTCTTTTCAGCCCACATTTCTTGCTCACTGACTTTAAAAAAGCAAAACAAAACAAAAAAAAATACAAAATGCACAGCTTGCTGGAGTGGGTTAGGAATGTACCGCTTGTGTGTTGCATAAGGAATATTTAGTTTCCTAGTGATTCCAAGGCTCTGCAAGTAATATTTTCCCTACTTTTTGGGAAGGAGGCAGGCAGGGCTGCAATTACAGGTGGGGATCTGGAATCCAGGGAGAACAGACTTGCTACTTGTGCAGGGTCATGCAGAGAGTAAATTTCTGAATGGAGAATAAAGCATGGCCAAGGTCTGTTTCAGAACTCCAGAGTCACTAATGGAGTCTCATTATTTTCCTTGCTGTTTTAGTGCTTTGTAATTGCAGGATCTCTTGTGACCTATGAAGACAATATCAGGAATTTTGTTTGTTGGGGACTCTGGAGGTCCTCCAGTTTGGCCTCCTGCTTGTCGTAGGGTTGTTATTGCCAAAAGCAGACTGGGTCAGCCGTGGCTTTGTCTAAGCTCCTGTCTTGAGACTTGCAAGGATGGCAGCTCCGCAACCTCCCTGGGTAACCTGTTCAGTGTTGCGCTGCCCTCCTGGGGAACGAGACTTTCCT
>NW_009621578.1:23531-25992 GCF_000690535.1 Cariama cristata | reverse complement strand
ACAACTGATGCTAGCCTCTTTCCCCTCATACCCCACAGCCCAGACATGTATTGTGAAACAGAATGAGAGGTTTTGAGGAGGTACGGTTTTATCTGGTACCACCTGACATTTCTGACTTCACTGGAAAAACCTTGTGAAAGGTGAGATTATCTTAAGCTGTGATGGCACTTAAACTGGAAGTTGAGGGAAGGAGCACAAAAGAATAGTCTGCAGATTACACTCTTTTGCCTGCACTTCTTGGAATGAAAAAGTGAAACTTAACAGATCTCTTTGACCGACAGAAAGTTCTTGTCAGGACTGTGGAGTGCTTGCTTTTGCTCTACGAGTCCATATTCTAAGGTTTCTCATTTATTTGCTCAGGTGCTGACATTGATTCATTGACTCTCTGTGGTTTTTTTGATACTTATGAGACATTGTCAAACAATGAAGAAAGTGGACATCAGGCTGCCTATATGTAAAACTGTCAGGAGTCTTTGGTACAGTAGGTTGTATGAATTTGGAACATTAGAAGCGTGTGACTTGCGCAAGAGAACCTTTAAATCTCAGTGGCATACTGAGGATGATTAGGTGACATTGTTGGGTTTTTCTTTTCTTGGGTAATACTTTATTAGAAAGTATTTTTAATGTACAATAATTTTTTTTTCTTTTCTTTTGCTGAAGGGACAATGGAGACCGATCCAGGCATCGAGCTCCCCGGAATGCCCGCATGTCTGCACCATCACTGGGACGCTTTGTCCCGAGGTAAGGCTTAAACATATAAGAGTAAGGTACCAGTTGCAGTACAGCTCTCCGGTGCTTTCAGATGGGTTTCTTTTCTTGCACAGGGCTGCTGTATTCTTGGTTTGCAATTTCTGTGACCCCTGAGATGGCATGATAGTATGATCAGCTCATCCTGTGACGTTTGAAGGACAGCATGATCTTAGTGCTTCTTACCTGCAGGTTGGGGCTAGGGTGTGAAGGCAGAATAGGAGGAGAAACAAATCTGATGGGAGATTCTCAGCACAATGTGCTGGTTTGAGATTGGGAAGCTATTGTAGGAGGTAAAGGAGTTACTTAATGCTGATCTTCACAGCCACGTTGATCAGAGGAGGATCTAATCTGTAACTTGCCTTTTGTTTGAAGCGATGAAGTGGTTGGCTAAGCAGAGGAGTCCAGCCTTCCCTCTACTATAGTCTGCTGGAATATAGTCGTGTTTCCTCAAAGTAATTGCAGTTGCTATCCAGGGCTGTAGTATACTGGGATGTCTTTCTCCATGTAAGCTTACTCTCTTTATTTTGCAGACGTTTCTTGCTGCCAGAGTACTTGCCTTATGCTGGGATTTTCCATGAACGGGGACAGCCTGGCTTGGCCACCCATTCCTCTGTCAACAGAGTTTTGGCAGGTAATGAGATTTCCTTGTTTGCAGTAGTCAATATATATTAGTGGTATTTTTCTTGTGAATCTGAGCAGAGGGGGATTGATGAGGAAAAGTCTAATTCCAGCTTCTGAGGTTCTATTTAAGTTGCCTGAAACGAGAAAGGACTGTTGGAATGATGTGGTGAGCTGTCATTCAAGTGCTTGGGCGTTGCAGATTCCACGCTTCAAGTATGTGTATGGGAGTCTCTGCATGAATTGGGGAGGGGTACCATTAACAATTCTCCCTTTATTTAACTTCCTCCCCTGTTCCTAGATGTCTTTATCTTAACAACCTGACAGACTAATGATCAGCTTGCTGCAGGTCCTTCTAATTGAATTATAGGGTGCCTTGTTCGTGTTCCGGCTGGCAAGACGCACACAAGGCAATGTGGGATTCAATTAGGATCTTAATAAGTGCATATTAAAAAACTCAGCTGCCACCACATACAGCACACAGGCATTTTCTTGCTGTAAAGGGCAGGCGGAGGTGGGAAGGGAGGTGGGGAGAAGAGGAGGAGTATGGCACTCCGGCAGTTCATGAATGAGATGGTTATAGATGACACATATCTTGAGGATGGGTCTTTTTTTGGCTGGGTCTAATTTGCTCTGTAATTAACCCCAGAACGGGGGAGTTATTTGGAGCTTTGGGGAGAACAAGGGATGATGTATGGACAGGTAGGTTGGGATGTGGTTCTCTTCCTTCCTGTAGATAATTGCAGGACCACCACTGAAAGGGGTACTGAAAGGTTTCTCACGGGGCTGCCTGACCCTTTTCCTTATTCCAAGGCATGATCAACTATGCCTAAAACCATTTTGGACAGGATTTATCTAACCTGTTCGTGAGAGCCTTTGCTGGAGTTTTCCCAACGATTTTGGGGTGGAACTGTTGTTGGTTTTGCCTGGCTGATTTAGTATGGCAGTGGTCTTGTGTCTGATAACAGATTTCTGGCATCTCCCAGACTTTTGTCTCCCTGGACATTTTGGTTTGAGTGCGTGGTTCATAGACTGTTGCAGTAATAGTAAGAACTTGGCCAAAGGCTAGCCTCCAAAGCACCTCTGCTTTTTT
>NW_009621578.1:0-23500 GCF_000690535.1 Cariama cristata | reverse complement strand
AAGAGTGAGGCTAACCTGTAGCTTTAGCTGATGCACGTACTTTGCCGTGCTTGCTGCCTGTGTAGGTTTTGGCTGTCGGCACGTGGAAACAGAGCACTGGCAGATAATTACTTGCTACCAGGCAACACTGCAGAACTCTTGCGTGGCCCCGCTTTGCTGGAGACACCTGCCTTCAACCCTCCTCACAGTTTGCCTGTTCCTTAGTGGCTGGGAAACAGCCTGGCTTTTTCTTCTTGCACGTTTTAGGGAATTTGAGCCCCAAAATACACGTGTTTGCTGTTTGTTGTGTGTAAGCCAAGATTAACAAAAGGCGGCAGAAATTGTAATTGTGGGACTTTCAAAAAAACAAGATCAATCTTTTCTGTATGGCGCTATGCTGAGCCTACTTAAGGTGAGGTTTGTTGGCTCCTGCAGTGTCTTGGAACCTCAGACTGGAATGACTGGGACTCCAGAGTAAAGGCTTTTATTGACTTAAATATTAAATTAATTCTCTTAATGCGGCAGCTGCTTGTGATACGTTGTTTTAATATTCTGTTTATTTTAGTCTGTACTTACGCTTTCAGCTTTCAAAATGTTTCTTACATTAGTGCTCAAAAACATGTTAATGTGTTGCAGAAACCAGGAGAGTTGAATTTGTAAATATTGGGTGGAGGCATGAAAGATGAGAACTAGAAAATGAGGTTGCAATTGTGGAATAGTCCGAGAATGCCTTGTATTCATTATGTTGGTCAGCAGCATTGTCATTTTGAATATTATATTTCAGAGCCATTGAAAGTTGAGGTGCTGATAGTAGTATGCTTTCCTTTTTAGTTAGCCTATGCCAAAACTTGTGGTAGTTCTTTCTCTGCTGTCATAGTGAAAAACCTCTACTCGAGCTCAAAAATACTTGAACCCTAGCCTGGTAGTAATGGGTGAAGTTGCCAGCGTTGGCTGAGGGAAAAATCAATCATCTGTCTTCCTATTAACACAGGCTAATCTAAGCTTGAGTGCCTTAAATTGCTTCATCCTACCATGTATCCAGACTGTCATTTCTGAATTATGTTTAAATGCATAAATGCCAAATGTATTTCTTACGTAACCTTTACAGCATTTGAGAAAAGATGCCAAAGAAACCCTGTATTCCTAACCTGACAGCTTTCTAAAAACTGACAATAGACTTCCTTGGTCAAGTACCAGTGAGAGCTGTTGTTTGGGAAAATACACTCGATTACACTTCTGCTCCTGTCCCCTGCCCCACTTACTGCTGTGTGCGGAGAGGAAATCAAAGCAGCAGATGGAGGTGTGAATTACTTCGGTGTGCTGACTAAATTTCTGAATGTCAAAGCTCTTGCTCTCAGGTTCTGTCCACGTGTACTTTCAGCTCTCTGCTTTGTATGAACAGCTTTCTGTTGTTGAAGTATTGTTCTCGTGCAACTGTTACAGACAATAGCTCCATGCTAGGGAAGACTGCCTTGTGAGTAAATTCTTAGAGCAGTCTGGTTTAATGAACCACTCAAAACTACAGGTTATCTAAGCTAACGGGCTAGTACAGCAACACAGTAGGTTTGGCAGAACGACTCTGACGTGCTAGGCAGGGCTCAGGTCCTTTGTACTACTCGAGGACAGGTCGCCATCCCTGTGCCAAGGCATTCCAGGCAAAGTATAGGAAAGGTGGCAACATATGGGTAGAGTAGGTGGGAGTTCAGGGGGAGAATGAAGCGATACTAGTCAACATGACAGACAGAGATATCTCCATGCCAGCAGCTTAATTTGCATGTAGCACTGGATCAACAGCAAGTCCCGGTAGCACCTTCCTGCCTGAGTCCTTATCTACTGGTGCAGTTTAGACCTACCAGCTGATACGGTACCCTGTGTCACTGCGCTTTCTGGCATCAGGTAAAACACCATGTGAAAATACATTACATCAACATTGTTACCTTTAGCATTCAAACTTGTAATCACACCAAAAAGTGTTGGTAGTTTGACAAGTTATATTTTCCTGTAAAGTCTATGTTGATTGGCAGTAATTACACTGTCCTCCTTTAATCCTTTATTAACTGAGTCTTATATCAGCTTTTTCATTATTTTGTCTGGAATCAATGTCAGGCTGACAAGACTGACATGTCTCATCCTATTTCAACCTTTTAAAATACTGGTATAACACTAGCGTATTTTTCAGTCTTCCACATTTCCCTTTTATTTCAAGACTCATCAGAAAACCTGAGAGTTCATTTGGCAGCTCTTCTAAGGCTCTCGGTAGTATGGGCTGTAAGGTAGTCTCTGGACTCTCCTCTCCTTGGTGAACTGCTCTAAGTGATGGGGTTGTGGTCTCCAAGGAAACGTCCATACAGTGGAAGCTAGTTGAAGTGGTCGTTTGCTAAAATGGTGATGAAAGCGGTAAATACATTTTGGCTTCTCATTCGATAGGACTGACTGACTGCAGGTGGCCAGACAAGTGCAGCACTGCATCTTGGGGCCATGTCAGTCTTCTTGTCTGTTGGATTGTCTGCCATTTGCAGGCCAACAGAGTAGGGTTTTCTTCCTTTTTTTTTTTATTTTTTTTTTTTTTTTTTTGTATTCCCCGCCCTCCCCCCCGCCCTGTGCTTCCCAGGAGGTAACAAAGAGCTGTTCTGTGAGATGAGGTTACATCTTTTGTAAGGGGAGTTAGTACTGCTGCAAAGTTCAGCAGTGTTAATATGCCTGGCTCTGGATCCAAGGGACACACAGCTCAGTATTGTGTTTACCACCTCCCACTGCTTTTTTTTGTTTTTCTTTAAGCTGAATATTTCTGCCCACTGTTTGGGATTTTTTTTTTGTTTGTTAGTTTTGGTTTGTTGTTTTATTTTTATAAATTTCTCTTTGTCCTAAGTCACATTGTGAGCAGGATGCTGCTAAGTAATTTGAGGTCCGAGTCATGGATATTTTTTGGCATCTGGTAGTAGGCAGATGTACATTTTAATATCTTTTTAAAAATCAGTAAATACATTTTTTAAAAAAGATCCACTTCATTGCCACTGAAGTGCTTATGACCTCTTGTTCGCCTATGTGAACTTCTCCTTTAGGCTTTATAGTAATTGACTACTTTGGGATGGACAGAGACATGCTAATGGTATAGTGGAACAAAGAAGTATTTAGTTTCAGTTCAGTGGAAGCTCAGAGGAAGAAGAAAATCAGTGTTTGCCAAGGAATTTTGCAGGCGGCTTTAAAAATTGACACAGATGCCAGTTTGTTGACATTCCTGTTACTCAGCAGGAGACCTGCAGATGAAAGTTCACTGGCTTATGATACTTACCTAGCTTTGTGAAATGCTTCTGCTCACCTCACTTTGTTTTAATAGGCATTTATTCAATTATGTGCATCTCAACAAACAAAATATTTTTCCTTGCATGAACACAGATCACGTTTTGTCTCTTCTGGCTTTGCCACAAGACTTCATCTGTTTAAATGCAGTCCAACACAGTTGCTCTGAGTCTTCGACCTCATGGGGAGATTCCAGACTCAACATGGCTTAAGGGCTGAGTGATGCAATGCTCTACATTTACAGTTTTTGAGTGATTTCATTGCTATTTCAGGGTAATAGATTCATACCAGAGACTGAACACTTACATGTATTCCAAGAATGGGCTTGATATTACAGATTTTTCCATAGCCCACGCCTATTCAGTGTATGACCTGCTACAAGAGTAATAATGGGGCCGCTTTGGATCTCTCTGCTGGGATTGCCAAACAAAGCTCTCTGTGGCCTTGTTACACTGTGGTAAGGCTAAGGCTATAGGTGAAGCTAAGAATCAGTTGATAGCCTGCCTTTAATTGGGATCTAGGACTTCAAAGTGTAATGTTCAGCTGCTGGTTTCCCAAAATCGCATAAGCTATCCCATTCTTCAAAGCTTGGCTCCCTGGGAGAATTCTAGGTCACGTGCCTTCAAGTGTATTTCTATACTTCAGCCAGAAAGTGCTAACGCACAATTGTTAGAGCATTTGAAGTTTCATCGGAGTGGAAATTAGCTAAGATGGTGGATAAGTGTTGTCTTCCTTCTGTGACAGCAAGAGCTATTTGAGCATGTGATAGTTCTCCTAATAGGAATTGGAGAGATGACCTCTTACCAGTCAAATTTTCGAACTAGACCCACCTAGCTAAGTTGCCTCCTGATGCATGTTCCCAATCTGTTGATCATACTAGCTGTGTTTAGGGCAAATGTTCAAATACAAGTGAATGGCTCTAACCTAAAGCCAGTCAAAATGGATGCTGATGAGCCTGTGATACATACAATTGGATAGAGTATTGGTTGCTGCTGCAACTAGAATTAGCCCACTAACCTTTCACTTCTGCTCTAATAGTGAAAGCAATCATGATAAGAGGCTGCTTGATTGCCTTGGAGACCATATTGCAGGCAGATTCTCCAGTTCCTCTGGCATTGCAGGTGTGATTGCGTCCCATAGTTCAAGTCTTCTTGACCTAATCCTGTTCTGTCACGTACGGCATCAATGAGCTGGGAATTCTGTTCTAAGATACCTCCATCCTTCAAATATGCTTGCAGTGATGCACAACTGTACAGAGTAGGACTACGATGACTTGAGAGCTTCAGAAGGTCAGCAAAAGTTGATGGGAAAACACATCCCAGTTGTCTCTGATACACCCTTGTTTTTCTGTTAGTAGGTATGTATTCTCTGTCAAGGCTTTCTGTACAGTTGCCTCAGTGTTGTTTTGAGTCTGTACCTTCAGCTGTCCATCATTGGCTTTCTGCTATTAGCTTGCTTCTGCCTTTTCATCTAAGACAACTACATGAATTTGGATTAGTATCCTCATCTAATCTTGCTTTTCACAATAGACAGATCTGTAAAGTAATACAATCAATGAATATAGCCGTGTGGCTTTCTGTGCAGTGTGTTTCTGTTTTAAGTCTGTTGGGTACTGCTTAATATGGAAAGATGTGAACCTTTGAGTAACCTCATTTTCTGTGGTCTTTCTGTGATCTATGTCAGTGAACACTGAACGACATAAGAGGCTTAAAATATGCCTCAGGTTCTTCTGCGACTTGGGATATTTGTCACCTTCATTGCAGACTTGAGAACTGTTTACAGTTCCTGTGGAAGTGCAGCCTTTCATGCAGAAATGTAAGGAAGAAAAGAGGCTGTAGCGCTGAATTGCAAATGCACAACCTCCTTACAGTTAGGGAGTGGAAAGTGTGCCTTTATGGAACTGATGAGAGATACCTCAGAGTTGTTGATTTCCTCAGCGTGATACTTAAGCTTCCAAAGACAGTAGGATTTTGGAAGCATGGAGAAGACTTCAATTGTGCGACATCCTCTTATTTAAGTGTTTACTTATATAATTGCTTTGTGTGTTCTAATAACACACTTGCAGCCCATGAGCTTTCATGAAGGTTAGCTGCTGGACCTCAGCTCTCAACTGCCTTCACACCTCTCCAACTGCTGCTTTCCCAGAGCAGCTTTTGGCTATGAGTTTTTAATGTTGCTGCTTGATCATAGTGGAGTATCTGATAAATAAAATCGCCTGATAGTTTCATGTCATAGATGGATTGGATAAAGGCAGAATAAAGTCATATACTGTGACTTGACTTTATCTTAGTATTAGATCCATTGCTGACTTCTGCTTTATAGATTCTGTAGCTGTGGCTGCAGGGTTATACCACATCATGACTGTGGTCAGAAGGTGAACTTTTTAGCAAACATTCTTCAAGTGAAATCCCTTTCCCAGTAAGTAGAAATCAGTTTGTTAATGCTTAAAAAAACCCCAAAAACAACCTAGAAACCAACTGGTAATACATAACTTCTTGTGGCTACACAGGGATCAGATAGCTGATCCACAGATACTACATTCTCCCTGGCAGGTCTATCTTTATAGTACATCAGTCATTTTTCACTGTATTGTTTTTCCGGCTCTGTGCTTTAATTGACAGTCCAGCTGCCCCTTTTCTCCTGCTATAATCTCTGTCTTCCTGTAGCACTGTACCTTGGCCCAATGAAGGCCGATATGTAGTTGATGTCATTGGCATTTGAATGACCCACAGGCCGTCTCTTCTGAAATACTAGTCCTGTGCGAAGACCTGGCAAAAGTTCCCAAGCTGGTGGCATTGGTTTTGATGCCAGTGCCTTTAGCTCCTCTGAGCTAAAGAGGGTTTAGTTCTCATGTCTAGCTGGATGTCTCCTGAAAGTGGATGGTAGGTAGCGTTGAGAGAATGCTATTAACACATGCATTTATGTGATGGAAAAGGTCGTGTGTGTTGTTTCCAGTTAGCCTTTCCCTCCCATCCAAAATACCAAATTCTGCAGTAGGAATCTCTGCAGTTACTCGTCCTCGTTTTGATGTCTTGCTCTACACTGGCACATACAAAAGGCATAGACAGCTAGAAAGCATCGGAGTACTTTGTGTGCCGAAATAGAAGAATGTTAATCTATCTGGCTGCTTATAATGCCATGCTTGCTCTATACCTCTGTTCGCTTGCGTCTTCCATTTAGCAGCAATGGTGCACAAACACTTCTGTGTTGTCAGCTGCGAGCAGATCCAGTTTGAATTCTCTGGTTAGGACATGAAGAGTGCAAAGCACTAGAGATTGAAGGGCAGAGGGAATGAACTTGCATCAGAACCCTTGTCAGATGCTATCCGCTATTTGATTCCAGAGACTAGAGTACTCTGAAGGCTTGAGTGACTCTAAAACCAGTTTAATTTCTAAAATAAATTTGTAATAATATTTTGTATATCTATGTCTTTATATGGAAGGAGCTGCCTCTTCACACCTGAGAGCTGGAGATAGTCCAAAAAGGGTCTTAAATATTGCACAATAAAAGTGAACTAAAGAGTCAAAATAGTGCTATTAGTGCTTTAAAGCCTGCTCTTGCTCAGTCCTTTTTGTTCTTGTCTTTCCTTTATGCTTTTGCAGCTCAAGCCATAGTCTGTCTCAATCTGCTAAATCCGAGAATGTGTTAATTGAGAGGGATGTGAGTCAACTGGAAATTAGAATCCACAGCTATGTGCACTGTGGGGGGTATTTACACTGTAATTTTGGGGGCATCTGACTTGGGAGGCTAAGCTTCCTGTATAGTTAGCAGAGAAAAAACAGCTTCTGCTCTGATTCATCACCTGAAGTGAGCTGAACTTAGGTGCTCTGAATCTTCTGTGGAACTGCCAGTGTATTTATCACTGATTATATAGGGAGCTTTAGAAGAGCACCTTTTTGCTGTGGATACCTTAGATGTCTAAAATTAGGCTGGTTGCATCCTGCCCTGAGGGCTGAGTGCAGAAGACGAACCTGAGCAGAAGGGATGAAATGAAAGCAGCAAAGGTGGTATAAGAAATTTAAGAAAGCAGGAATTCTGAGAGGAGGAAAAGCAACAACTATTTGGTTTGTATGGAGGGTGTTCTTTCCTGTGTGCTTTGCTTCCAGAAGTAAACACTGCTTGGCAGAGTGGCAATGCCAAGATAGCATATAGCTTTACTGTTGATCAGTGCAGCTCACCTGCTTTCTTTAGTTTCTCCATTTATCCACTGAAAAGGTGGAGTTGCTCTCCACATCCCCTTGGGCTCCTGGTACACAAACCCTACCACTGTTTGTAGCAGGTAATCAAGTTTTCTTAGGAGGGGCAGTACCCTTTCTCTGTGTCTGCAGCCTTTTGTTCTGTTTTTCTTGGTGTTTTTTTTAAAAAAACTTATTCTGGACTGCAAGTATTAATGGATATTTTGAGACCAGTATGACAGTGCATGCTTAATTCGCTGCTCAAGATAAATGAGCCTTGTGTGATAGGGATTTTTTTTTTTTCCTTGTTTCCGCCTGTGCAATTTGAAGCTGGTACTACCACCGTCATTCAGTGTGCAGTACTGTTGCAAATTTAATTCTGCTAGCCAGGAGTATGGAACTTGGTTTTACAGCATGACTGAGTGTGCCTGCTGCCGGAGCCCTTTCTCGGACCACATCAGTCTCAGATACTCGATAAAGGCTCACGTGACTTCCTCCTATGTTACGCTCCTCGATGTTTATGCTTCCTATGTAGCACAGTGCTGTGATCTGCTTATTAATTTCTTCCGCCTCCAACTCCGTGTCCCTTCTTGCCGTGTGTTGTGCATTGGTGCAACGGACTGCAGACCTGTCAACACCCTGTGTTTAACAGAGCAGGCAAGAAGCTCTGGTAGTTGATCAGAAGCTGTGCTAGATGTCATACAAGGAGACTCACTGTAGGTAATGCTCCTTGTTGCTACTTGGTGCTCTGTCTTTTCCACATTTCGTACTCAAAACATGGCTACAGGACTCAGCAGGTAGGGTTTTGGTATTACGAGAAACAGAACTTAACATCTTGATTTCCTATATGTAGGAAGATAATGTGGCAGTTTTGTTAATGCAGCAGAGCTTTTTACAACTGTTTTGCAGCTCCCCGATGCATTTGAAATACTGTTTCTTGTGCCTCTCACAAGCTAACATGTTAGCTAAGTGAATGCACAAGTACTGTAATCAAGTTTTATTTGTAAGTGAATTAGCTTTTTGTCTTGTAAGTGGATTTTTTCTGGATCTTTCATCATGCCTTGCTCTTTTGGTTTCATGCGTCAAAATGGGTAAAAGGGGCCCAGTTTGAACATATGCAGATAAATAAGGAAGTATCTACAGGACAGCATTGTGGGAAAAGGTCTTCAGGAAAGCAGACTTTGGCCTATTTGAGGATTTGCTTGGAGCCAATACATAGTGTTTAACATCTTCATTCATCACCTGAATGATGGGTTGGAGTGTACCCTTAGCAAAACTTATCGGAGTAGGTGATGAACCAGAAAGTTGTGCTGCGATTCAGAGGGAATTTCATTGGCTGGCAAATAGACCAACAAATCTCATGAACTTCAGTGAAGAGAAATACCAAGTCTTGCACCTCGGGAGGAATGACCGCATCCAAGAGTACAGGCTGTGGACCTACTGACTGGAAAACAACTTTGCGGAAAAGGACGTGGGGGTCCTGGTGAGCAACAAGTTAGACATGAGCCAGGCAAATGCGCTCTTGCAGAAAAAAAGGCCAAGGGTATACTGGGTTGAATTAGGAAGAGCATTGCCAGCAGATTGAAGGGGGTGATCCTTCACTTCAGCCCTGGTAAGGCCACATTTGGAGTGCTTTGTCCAGTTTTGGGCCCCCAGTGCAAGAAAGGCATGGACATACTGAGTGCAGCAGAGGACCACAAAGATGAGTAAGGGACTGGAGACTCTGAATTGAGGGGAGAGGCTGAGAGAACTGGCACTGGTCAGCCTGGAGAAGAGGGCTTGGGGGATCTTGTCAATGTGTATAAATACCTGAGGGAATGAAGACAGAACCACCAGGCTCTTCTCAGTGGTGCCCAGTGAAAGGACAAAAGGCAATGAACACAAATTGAAATTCCATCTGAACTTAAGAAAACTTTTTTTTTTTAATTGTGAGAGTGGTGGAATGATAGAACGGGTTGCCCAAGGAGGTTGTGGAGTCTCCATCTTTGGAGATATCCAAGTTTGACGAGAGATAGTCCCTGGTAGCCTGCTATAATTCACCATGCTCTGAGCAGGGAGGTGGACTAGAGCATCTCCAGAGGTCTTTTCCACCCTTCATCTTCAGTGATTCTCTGAATCACGTGAGTGCACTGGAGCAGTGAGATGGTTTAGATTCAGTATAGGTGAGAATGGAGTTTGTGTTAGCTGAAGCTGTGTTAAGCGCGGTATTTCAACAGTAGGTACAGCTGCTTCTGGTTGCATGTATTGGCATTGTCTGCTAAGCCTATTGTAAAACCTTGCGATGACTGTTACTGCAGAGAACTTCTGACTCTTTCAAGGTTTGTCTGAGAGCAGATGTTATTGGAGAATGCTTTGATAATAGCTTTCCATGAGGAGACTTATTTTGTGCCAAGAGTCTCTCATTTTCAGTTCCTTTGGGTAAGCTGAACCAAAAGCTGAAAACCCCTCAGTCGCCTACTTGTGTAGCATAAGTGTCCATACAAAGAGCTGGTGTGGATTAGCGGCTGTACGTTATGAGCATAATTTACAACTTTATTTGCAAGTGGGGTTAGAATGAACGCAACTTTTCCGGTCAAAGTGAGTGCAGACCATTTTGTTTTACAGGATATACTTGATGAGGTCTGAGGTGTCAGGGGATTTTTGGCTAGTATCTGGAAATGTGACTGCACTGAGATTAGCAGTAGTTGGAAAGATCTGCGTTTACTCAAGTGTGCCAGACACTGTCTGTGACTGGCTGCATTTCAGGAGCTGTGGAGATGTTTGCTGGAGATGTATGTTGTCCTTGGTTATGCTGCCCCATGAGAGAAGTTTCCTACAGAAATGTGTATGACTTTGTCCTCCACGTGAGAAAGTCTTATTAAAGGGTTAAGACATTCCAAATACAAAGCCTTGAAGTGCTAATTACATTTTTACCATCATGTTTCCCAGGAGAGAAGATGGTGCAATTGCAGGGTTATTGTTACAAGCCCTGGTACATAGGCCTCCATATGCATTTATGGAAAACAAATGGGAACTGAGTGGTACTCAAAGCCTTGAATTAGGCTGAAACAATAGGGCAGATTTTGGACAGTTAAAGGAAGCAGTTTTATGGAATGACTCAGGGCCAGAGGCAAGATGTATTTCAAACAAGCCAGCTGTTAAGCACTCCTAAGAGCCTAAAGCTCAGTGTTACCAGTCCATTGCTGTTGACCTTTCAAAGAACCAGGTGTTTGGGGTCAATCCACTTCTCTGCGTAGACTGTAAAATATGGAGTGTGATAGTGGCAATCTCAAGCTGTTTACTTGGACGGCAGATCTTTCGTGCAGTCCTTTCATTCCCAGTGATGATCCAAGCAATGGTATGTTGTGGGTAAGGGAATATTGCTACAGCCCAGAGTAGGATTAGATACATTGGGACAAGTAATGTGTATCGCATTTGCAGTTTGCGAAGGCTTGTTTTGGGCAAAGTAGGGACTCTGAAAATGTCTTTGGGGAATTGCACGTGAACCAAGGCAACGTGAATTCCTGTCATGATAATATAGCTCTAAGATTTTGTATAGGCGGGCAATATTAGTGAGTATGAAACTGCTGTTATGTTTTTATATGGTCTTATTAACACCATTCCAGATGGTGTGCAAATCCATGTGCCTCTCTTGTGTCTGCACTTCAGAAGGGCTTAAAGTAGCTGAAGGAAAAATCAGCTGAGGAAAACTTCAGCTGTAGAATGACATAAGCTTAATGAACTTAGCTAATCAAAGAAGTAGTAGGTAGTTGTTGTTGCTTGATTGGTCTAGATACATCTATGTGGAGGAAAGATTTCTGATAGAGCACCCTTTAATTCAATAGACAAAAGGCATAGAAAGATGGAGAAGCTGATGTCAGACCAGTTTATATTGCAAACAAATGGCAGATACTTGAGTGGTGGCGTTAGGGTTTTTTTTATTCCTTGAAGTCCTGCTACATAAAGTTCACCATTTACCTTATGGTAGCTAATTGCTGAAACAGGTGGGTTTTTTCCAGTACATGGAGTGTTTAAACTAGCCAAATTGTTGCCTGGGCTCAAAAGGAGGTTGACAAGCATGGTACTGGTCCCACAGTTCCTGGTATATCTACAGGTAGAGTCTTGATGGGATGTCTTCAGCAGTCCCAGTGCAGGAGAGGTCCTGCTAGCCATTTCAGTCATGTCACAAGCTGTAGTCTGTTCCAGTGCCGTGTGATGGAAGCAAGCACTGAATCTGGGAAAGCTCGTATATTGTATTTGCTGATGCAGATTGTCCCAAAAAGCCTTTCTTTATATTGATGGCTGGGAAGCTAAAGCTGGCTTTGAGACTCGGGAAGGCATTGGGGAGAGATGATGATGTTCTTAAAAGTGAAGGGTGCAGGCTGATTCCTTTTGTGTGCATTGTTAAAGTGATGAATTTCTAAGTATCATTATATCAGAAGGGGTAAGGCTTTGCAGAAGTGCTCATCTTTTTGTGGGCGGTGAGGGCCCCTTGGGGACCTGTCTCTTTGTGGGTGGTAAAGCTCACTTAGCCATAAAAGTATTTTCCCACAGCTTGCTGCCTCCTTTTTAAAGTGGGGTGGGGGGGAAATTACCCACGCTTGTTAAAGTGATGAATTTCTAAGTATCATTATATCAGAAGGGGTAAGGCTTTGCAGAAGTGCTCATCTTTTTGTGGGCGGTGAGGGCCCCTTGGGGACCTGTCTCTTTGTGGGTGGTAAAGCTCACTTAGCCATAAAAGTATTTTCCCACAGCTTGCTGCCTCCTTTTTAAAGTGGGGTGGGGGGGAAATTACCCACGCTGCGGAGCACAGAGGGGAGGCAGGGACCCGTGCGATCTGCCGTGTGGAGGGGTGGGAATTCTCAGTGGCCTGCCACGTTTGGCTGTCATCTTTGAAGAGAATAGTCATGATTTTTGCTTACGTGTTTTACATGGGGGCGGGGGGGGACACGGACCAACACCAGAAAGCAAACCCTGAGACAGACTTGCTGTACCCAATATAGAATATCTTCATAGATGGTTTTTGTAGCCACCCTGGCATAAAGATGGAGGAAGCTCTTGCTATGGCAACATAGTTGTATGTTGTATAAGGGATCTGATAAGGGTGCTGTGTACTGATTCCAACTCCCTTTCTCAGGTAGATAGCATTGAATCCTTCTGCTTGCTACCCTGCAGGCGGGGGTTTTATAATTCAGCATTAATGTATCAGTCGGTTATCACTTAATGTACACAAATTGAAGGTTGTTGCTAGCTCTTAGATTCTGCAGTGATAGTTTTCCCTCCACGTAGTATCGTTACCTCAGCTTGCTCTGTCGGTTTTATGCTTCTGGCCTGCTGGCTTTTGTTGAGTACGAGGGAAGATGTATGGGAAGGTATTGTAAGATTAGTCACAACTTGCCTGCCTCCTCAGAGTTACTTTTGACTTGTGGGTTTGTTCATCCCAGATGGGTTTACCTTACCTGTGTGGTTTACCTTAACGTGAGCCACACTGAGAAATCGCCCTCACTGTGTGGAGACTGGAGGAGTTTTAGGACATGGCCTTGGCAAGGGCAGAGCCTAGGGAAATAAATTTAGGCTGTGGACTTGTCCCAAAACATAAAACCTGCATTTGTCAGTGGTTTTGGGGTGTTAAACATGTGGAGAGTGGCAAGTCTCCTGCATGAGACAGAGAAATTCTTAAAAAAAACCAAGCAGAGGATCCAAACAGTATTTGTGCAATGGCAAACACAGGCCCTAGTAAGGATGAGAGCACTGTATAAACTCATACCAGCTTTTTTACTCATTGCCTCAGAACTCAATCAAAATAAATGCGGAGGGCGGGAGATTTTGGCCACTAACAAATACAAACAGGAACCGAGGGTGGAGGTGTACTTCATACATGTCTCCCCCTCCCCACCCCCTGTTTTTTTAACGTGAGTATACCACCCCCTCTGGAGTGGGGCAGAGGAGGGAATGGTCTCCAGTGTCTGCAGGAGCTCAGAGAGTTGGTTTTGAACTAAGCAGGAGCTGGAAGCCAGTGCTACTAAAGGAAGCTGTATTTTGCTTTCTTGAGCGGTAGATTGACACACTCTCCTGCTGAGCTCGGTGTGGGCTGTAATCCAGCAGCCCTGGCAGGCAGGAGTTACCGTGTTTCTGAGAGTTCAAAATCAGCGGGAGCTGTGAGCCAGCCTCTCCAAATGTAATTGCTTTGGGCTCTCGAGTCCTGCTGAGTTCCCTGGTAGCCTGGCTTCTGAGTCCAGCTCGTGCTGATCTGGGAGCCAGGTTTTTCCTTCAAGTGCTGCCTGAAACTGTGTACAATTTCAGCTGTATCAAGCTGCTTCAACTCGCCTGTTTTTGCAGCAATGGGTGGGAAGGTGTACGTAGTTCTGGCTTATGACCCATTAGATAACTTCAGAGCTGGCAGCAAGCACAGAGATCAGTGTGGAAGAAGTTATGGTGATTGTAATTGCTCGTTTGTCTCCTTCAGCAACTTTGGGGGTGGTGAGAGTGGTAGCAGGCATAAGTCATTCACAGAAGGGAAAGGAGAAGTTACCACCTTTGCTAAGTAAGAGGTAACGATGACGATTAGACTACTAGTCCTGAGCTTTGACCAGGAAGGGGGTCACTAGATATAGAGCAGCTTTAGTAGTATTTGAGAGATGAAAGGTAGGCTGGAGAGGATCCAAACTGGACTTGTCAGGAAAAGAAAAGTGACTGCTGGGAGTTCACATGGTGCAGTTTGAGAGCTAGTGATGAGAAGAACACAGGGATGAATGCATTTCCCCTTCTCACCCTAGACATCCAAACCGTGATCCAGAGTCTGTGAGGAATTTAAAGATGCAAGAAGTTAATGCATATTTGTATTGTGAGAGGAAAGAGAAGAGCATATAAATGTGTACTGCCAAATGGCAAGGGATGGAAACTGGCACAAAATAGGGAGATGGGGTTAAAATCGTAGAGGCAGGTGGTGTGCTTAGAAGGGTGGGAACATGCTTCTGTATGTGATGGGAGGAATTGCAGGAGGGGAAGGGCAGGTTGAAAGGATGGAGGAAATAATGTCACTGTAATTTTCTTCGAAGCAACTGAGATTCTGCACAGAGAGAAATAGAGGCTGGGGGAGGGAAGAGTTTGAGGAATGAGTCAAAGGTGGTGATGAGGCAGCTGGGACTGCAGGCGTGGGTTTCAGTTAAGCTGGAGAAACACTTTGTCTTCTTTCAAACAATTGTTCATATTAGCATTCATGGTGTGGGCATGCATGCACCCATCCATGTGATGTCTCCTGGTGTGCTGCACACAGAAGTTGTTTGAGGATATGTCTTTTGGTTCATGACAGACCAAACCGGTCACATCTCTGTCTTCCCTGAGGTGCCATGGTAGAAGTAGAAAAGTCATGTAGTGGAGGGAATTGGTCTGGTGACAGTTTTCATTAGAGTTGTCTCGCAATAGATGGTGGAATAGGAACTGGTATCAGGGGTAGGTCAGGCTCAAAATCTGGTGGGGAGCATGACTGGAGGAAGGAGGCAAACACCCAACACACACACACATCTACACACCCCCGTACCCCCGTTATGAGGACACTGAAAAACATGAAGGAAATCCAAAACTACTTTGACAGAGTGGAAGGGAAAGAAGACACAGGAAAAAAAGGGCTGAGGACAGACAAATAACTAACAGTGCTTATAGACTGGAAATCATAGCAAGATGGAATGAGAGAGAAGGGCTGATGGTAAATGCTGGAAAACATTAAGTTGTGATGGGGAGGAAGTCAGTAACAGAAAGTTTAGAGAAAGAACTTATAGGCCACATGGAATGAACAGATTTGCAAAGATTTTGAAAGGTGAGGTGAGAAAGCGTGTCGTTAAGGACTTGATTGGGTTGTCTATGTGGAAGGCATGGAAGGGCTGCAAGGGGCGTGTGTTCTGTATTTTCCTGGCCCAGCTTGGCTGCTGAGGCTCCACAGAAGACCTCTCATTCACTAGGTACGTGCGTGTTAGTTGACACAGGAAACAGTGAAAGCTGAAGGCAAAGCCCTGTTATAACTTCTCTGCTTGCAAAGAAACTAGGTGTAACTGGATGTCGCGCTCCCCACTCCTGTGATTTTGGTGAGCTCCTGCCGAACTTCTGCTGTCCTCTGACTTGTGAGGCCTAATGAAATTGTCCTTTGGGACTGTAATTTTACACTGAGTCCCAGGACTGGGAGGCTGAATTGGAGTGCTCATGATCTTCTAGCCTGTACCACTAATGATTCTTTGATCTTGTAGGAGCTGGACCTCTGGCTCTGCTGCTGTGAAGATGAGATCTTGGAGCCTGTCACCACAATTTCTTTTTAGTTTGTGACCCCTACCTCCAGCAAAACATGGGTTGCTCCAAATCTCAATCGTGTATAATCTAAAATTTTGCTGCAAGCCAGTAAATTGTGATTGCCCTGTTTTCATCGTCTGAATTTCCCTCCACTCTTGCTTATAAATGCTGTGTGTAATAGCTGTGGGTGGTTATCTTGTGTACAGCAGCTTCTTGGACAGGTCTGTTTAGTGTCCTCTGGAAGTATTATGAGTTCATTCAAGCTGGATTAAGGTCAAGTCTGCCCTAAGAAGAAATAAAACCCATCTGAAGTATCCATCCATTGTGCAGCGCAGGGCCTGCATGCTGAGTAGCTAGGATGTACTTCCGCTGCCTTGAGCTTAGGTTGTAGTTTTTCTGTGTGTGGCTTGGAGTTTGACTTTTAATACAGCTTTAAATAGTGGGATAAAGCGTTAGTCTCTCTTAATCTTGGAGTCGCTTTTGTAATTCATTGGATTGGGCCTGTCTGGGTTGAACTCAGCTGTGGCACTGATTTATAGAAGTCGCTGAAAGGTTATGAGCTTGGCTGATGAACTCTTTGGTGGAGTCCTGCTGCCCTCTGGGAGCTCTGACGCTGCATCCATGTTCCAAATGTTGCACCGTTCCTTTCACATTATTACACAGTGGTCCGTCAGGGTGTGGACCAGCGTACTTCGTCAGTCCTGCTCCAAATACTCTGGGATCTGGGTCATGCCTTGAGCCTGAATCTGCGCATTGGCTCTATGTGGAGACCCCTGCGGATTCGCTGAGGTGCTGGAAACTCCTTTGAGCATTAAAGCTAGTGGCAATAAGGAATGAGTCTTGTTTCCATTGCTGTCATCTAGATCATGCCAAACCGCCCTCAAAGCTTCCTCCATCAGAAAGTATTCAAAACATTGCGAGAGCCAAGTACTTTATTTGCTGTAGGTTTCTTTTACTTTGTTCTTTTCCAGTTGGAACAATGTGGTCTCCCCATTTTCCAGCCTGGGCTTCCTCCTTTCCATCTCAGCATGCTTTAAATTTAAACTGCCTTCCCATTACTTAAACTATTGTTAGGTTTTGTATTTTCCCAGCTCGCTCGTTTTCTGCTTTTTTTTTTTTTTTGGTTGTCTCCCTGTTCACCGCTTTACCCAGAAAAGAATGACCCCGGCTGCTTACTTCCCAGTTCCTGTCCTACCTTCTCTTCTTTTGCTCATCAGATTAGGGATACGTCATAGATTGTACGCTTTAACAATGTCTTTCCAGCTTTGTATTCCCCAGGCAAGGTTAGTGCCTGTTTTCTTTGCAGACATGGCGACTCTACAGGACTCACCCGTCTGAGAAGAGGCTCTTAATGAGTACAGCGCACCCTTCAAATACATTTCATAAATGCCACCTGTCAGCTCTTCATTTGCCCTAAGGCACTTTGTTAGTTTATTATATGGAGTTTATTTTAAGTTGTCAGGACCTGCATTCTTATTAATGGAGGTGCATTTTTCTCTGAGAGCATGTGACTTCATCTTAACCTCCCTAGACAAGTACCGATTCGGAATAGACAAGTATTTCCTCAACAGACCACTCCTGCTCACAGGATATTATGACTCTGAAATGTAATCAGCCATTGAGTGTGTTTAGTTTAGTGCTCTGTATTGTGGTGGTAGCTCAGTCTGTGTTGCTAAGCTGACACAGCGTTTTCATTGCAAGTTTGGATGCAGAGGGCTTGTGCTGTAAAATAGCAGTCCTGAAATGTGTTTAAGGATAGTAAGAATCTTTGCAAGTCTTCCATTCACTGGCAAGTGCAAGGCTTTGAATGTGTTTCTGTGCTTGGAGCTTTTATTAATACTGCGTGCTGCTATTTCCACAATGAAAAGTGGCTCCAGTGTGGAAGCTCGGTGCTGTACTGATACGCAGCTAAATCTCAGGAATTCAAACCCTTCTAGGGAACATACTACTTCTTGGATTAGTGAAAGTTTGTATTATTACAATGTGGTGGTTGATAAGGCATGCATGTGCTCTACGTAGATACTGCTGAGTTGTTTTTTTTTCCACTGCAGATGAGTGTTTTGGCATAAGACACGCACATTTAAAGTTGTGCTAAGCACACATTCTTGCAGTAAGAGCTGCAGAGGCGGTAGCAGGCGTTTGGCTTGCTGATTTGTTTGGATTAATAGGATTTCATGCAGTTAAAATGCACACTCACAACGAAAAAGGCTCTTCTGTGTAAAAGCAGTTTCACTCGTTATTTTTGCATCTATTCTGCATCTATCTCTTGGCATAGCTATATTGGTTAGATGGGAGTACTGTTACAACACTACTTGAGCCTCTGCTCGGGAGAAGAATTATTCAGTGTGAACTGAAACTGTGACCACAGTAATTTATGGGCTTTGGAGTTTTAAAGTGTAACCTGTGTGGAATATGGGCTAAAGTTGGCAAGTGTCTTGGAAAACAGTCCCTACAAGAATATCTCAAGAAATTGTGGGAGCTCTGAATTATCTAAAACTGTATGCAGCAGTTTTGGCAAGGCTGGATTAATCTGATGCTGTGTTAGTGTCTATGTTAGACAAGTGAACTGCAGTAGACCTAGTAGACCGTGAGAGTGGTGTGACAACTGTGGAGGACACAAGGATTAACCTTGGGTGGTAAGGATGTTCTGGTTAGGCAACCTTGCAAAGGAGTTTTTTGTTGCTGCGGTGGAAATGTTCCTCTGAATCCAGACGAATTCTGCTAGACCAGAAAGTTAACTTCTTTGATGGTTGTTGGAGGCACAAGTGTCTTAGTACCATAATGATTCGATTTCTGAGTGCCTGTGTTACTGGCTGAGGCACTGCTAATGGAAAGGCCGACTGTGGATGTGCCAGTGGGACCTTGCAACCTTTTTCTTTGGATGCGGACAGGCAAATGACCCTTCAAAGTCAGATGTTTAGCTTTTTTACTTTGACTTACAGCAGCAATATTTGGGGACTCTGCTCAGCCTGAGTCACGTCGCACAGTGAGCTCAGATGGGCTCTTGTGCTGGGAGGGCCATTTAAGCAGGGGAGGAGGAAGTCTGGGAAGGCAAGTACCTGTTCCCGGTCTAGCTACTTGGGGAAGTTTGTCCTTGTGTTTTTCGGAAATGCGGCAAAGCAAGATGGGAGCTCTGGAGACTGGAGAGCTTAGAGTCTGGTGCCTGCTCACAGCTCCTTGGTGGAAGGCTGTCCCCTTTGTCTAGCCTCTGCAAGACTCTCCATCCGAGGCAATTAGGATTAACAGGCACATTTCATGCTCTGAAAAGTCAGAAAGGGAAAGAAGAAGGAGTTCTACAAAAGGAAATGCCTGCCAGGCACAGATTCACTCTGGTTTTATGCAGAGAATAAACACAGACATGAAGGTTAAAAAGCAGACTTCCAACAGCATTTAATGAAGGGCTTGGTAATGATGCAAGGGACTTAGTGACGGGAGAGAGCGGAGGCATGGCAAGGGGCAGAGTTGGCAGAGGGAGGAGCCCGCACAACACACAGCACAGATTAGTTATTGAGACCTTCCCAGTTCACCTTCACAGGGATTTCGTGAAACTGAAACTCTGGCAGGAGAGATGTGGCATTTTGATTTGGAGTCACCTGCTGTTTCTGGAAGCTTAGAAGGGAGGAGGGCTGCGAACATGCCCTCGTGTGTGGGTTCAAACAGAGGTGAAGGAAGAGAATACATCTTTCTTTAGGGACTGCAAAGTTCAGCGCTTTTCTGCCTTTTCATGTAGCAGCATGTCCTGGCTTCATTCACTTCTGCCCCCCCGAGTTTAATTCTGAAAAACACTTTTCTCTTGCAGCATCAGTTGCCTGGGAGCTGATTTCAAATGTATTATCTTACTGATTTTTTAGTAGATTGATACAGACCTCCAGATGGAGAAATGACTGTAATCCAGATTATTGTTTCTCCTCACACTGACAGGGTAAAGTTGTCTTTATTTCCCCAGTATTTTCCAATAAATAGGTTTCTGCCTGCCTGCCTGCCCCATGCCAGGGCAGTAGCTGATAGCTCTTATAGATGATTCTGTAAGTGTCGGAGGATTTTGTAGTGTACGGAATAGCAGAAATTAGGAAGAAAGTGTAAACCCCTTTCTCCAACTCTTTACTCATTGTTTTTTGTTAGGGCTTCTTTATGCGTACAGACAAAATCATGTAAAAGGCTGAAAATACGCAGAAAAGGTTGAAACAAAACATTAGTTAAATAAAATGCAGATTGGAATGTATTTTTAGTGCTTGAATATTTTCCCTAAAAGGCTATACTGTAGGAAACATGTTTTATTGCTTGAATCATATGGTAGTATGAGGCATGCTTTTAACACATGCTGCTGTCACATGGAAATAAAGAAATGGTCTCAAAACAAGGAACAATGTCTGCAGAAACTTCCTTGAACAGCTCCAGCAGTTAGCTGACTGGAATACTCCAGCCTTGACTCCCCTGCCCAGCCAGGGGCCCAAATGAGAAAAGAGAAATCTTGTTTGCGCACTCACTTGTCGAGCAACTGGTGAGTTGTTTCAGCCAACGGTAACAGATGTTTCTTTCTGTTTCCATAACCTCTTCCTGTCATGCTCTTTTAATGATACTGCATCTCTCTTTGCAGGAAGATTTCTCTTGACTGTCTAGCCTGGTAACACTTATTACCACCTGCATGCTTCATGGAGCACCTCCATCTCTTTACACGCCATTCCAGTACTGTGCCCAGTATCAGAATTCTGGAGTCTCACAGCGGTCCCTAAACAAATGGAGTTTTGCTGTTTAAAACATGTATGCATACGTGCCGTTTCATAGTGTAAAGCAATAAATATAGTGGACCCTTCCCACAGAACTTCCCATCCACTGCAGCTAAAAGCATCATAAATGACAAATGAGAAAACAAACAGCTGAGCCTAAGCAGTCCCTGTTCGTAAAGGTTTTCTTATAGAGAAGAAAATCATGCTTAACGGCTTCATTTGAATTGTACAAATGTAAGAGCACCATTAAGACTTGCAGCTCTGCTTCTTTTGCAAGCAGGATTTGAGGCTTCAGTTCTCTGATGAAGTGTACTTGCTACCCTGCAAGAACGAACTTTTAAACTATGCAAAGTATCCTCTGAAGCATAAGCTAAAAATTACGTATCAGTAACAAGATAGAAGTATTACTTCGCATTCAGTTGTCAAAGTCAGGCTCTCGCTTGTCTCATTCATCCCTTCTCGTTTCCAGCAGTCGTTGAGCAGTTATGTTGCTTTCCAGTCACTGCTAAGGTGAGACGTGAATAAGACACTCTGGTATGCCTGCAGTTCAAATGGTATTATGAATCTTTCAGATAACAAATAGCATGCAAAAATTGTTTTGAATCCTGTTAGGCTTTCATTGTGGCAAGGCTGTACTTCAGGTGATGATTGGTAAGATTGGTAATGATTTAGGAGGTAGAAAGAAGGAATTCCTTCCAATTTATTTGATTGGGTTCTTTTCTGTTCAACAGTGCATATCTGATACTGGATGGTTGCAGAAAGTTCTTGGCAAGTTGGAGACTTAGACCATGATCTGTCACGAACAGTAGCTGAGAGAGTTGAGGTAGCTACAGTAAGGAAATGAAACTGATTGTTCATTATTGCTCACCCTGAGTAGGACGAGGACTTCTTAAACAGTGACATTTGCTTGCTCCAATGTCTATATGCAAAGGCTATGATAAGATACCTTATTTGTCACTGAGGAGAGTAAAGGTTTTCCTCTTCTGAGAGGTTCTATGTGAATATTGCTGGCTGAACTCTTCCTGGTTCTGGAAACTTAGTGTGCTGTTTCATATCTGATTTTCCAACTTCCAGGGTGACATGAGCAGGGGCATCTCTATGGGGTGAAAAACAAGAGAGAACTGGGAATTCTCTTTCTTAAGGAGAAAAATTATCAGCTTGCTTGGTGAAGTGCAAACAATTCAGATAAGAGGGGAATGAATTTGAAAAGGACCTTAACCTCTTCTAGTTTCCCTGAGGGAAAACTGGACCCTACCATCAAAGAGAATCGCCTCCCAGATGCTTTTCTGCATTAATTGTTATATGACCAGACAGAGGAAGATCTCTAATGGCAGGAAGGTAAGATGTCAAGGAGCCATCATGACTGTATGAGAGATGGAGGCTTTGGGCAGGGCATCTGTTAATTTATTGTTTGTGTTTCTTGCAAATAAAATGATTTCCTTTTGAAGTCTGAAACTTGTGACTGGAAAATTCCCTTTCCTATATGACGCTTGCATTGTTCACAAAAGCCCTTGGGGACTTGACTGAGCTCCTATTAGGATGGTCATCTTCGCTACCTACAGCTGAGGGCCTGCTCAAATTCCCATAGCTGATAGGACTGTGGAACTCCGCGTGCTAAGCGTTGCCCCTTTTAAAAGGAGATTTTGCAGTAGGAATGAGCATGAATGGGAAATTGCATTTCTTCCTATTTTGTACATCTGGGGTAAAGGAGGAATAATAGCCTTTTGAAGGGAAGCCTTCAGAGAGCATAGACCTCTTTGAGACTTTCTCAGTTAACATGGAATCTAAGATCCCTTCAGTGCTTAGAATATGCTGAGCTACCCTTAGTAACATTTTGTGCATTCATTCATGAAAATCATTTTGCTCACTTCCTATTTACAGGTTGTTGGTACATTGAAAAACAAGCAGAATAAATCCTTGAAAGTACCAGGTTGCTATGCATACTGTTTCTACAGCATTAGCCCAGTTTTAGATATTTAGCTCGGCCACTTCAAAGGCAGTGTCTTCCTGGTAACCTGGAACAGAGATTTGCTGGGACTTGTCAAATTCATATTCAGATTTAATATATTTACTGAGGTCAAAGGTAGTCCCCAAAACCATGCTGCCCCATAAAATACTTCAGGGTCGGAGACGTGCAAGAACCTGTTACATCTCCACGAGGCTTCAGAGATCGATAATCACATTTCAGCTGAATTCAAATTGCTTCAGAATTGGTTGAGAGAATCTGGTGTATTCTTGCAGCAAAGAGCTCTGTCCTCGAGTTTGTCAAATAGAGGTGTCCTGGGTTTTGGGCTTCCGAAGCCTGGATTATAGTAAATCTGGAACTAGTAAATGTAAAACTTGCCAGCTGTGATAAATCCTTTCTTCAAGTGTAGGATAACCTCAGTATCATTAGCTACAGTTACAAATGGGCTCATAAAGAGGCAATTACTTTTCAAAGGTACTCGCGCTTAAAGATGCAAGTACTAATCTAGGGGAAATTTTATACCAAGCCCTAATCACTGTCTCAAATTTGAGTCACAAATTAGCTCAGGGACTTCTCCAGCTTCCTCAAGCTTATCTGTAAGCATCTTAATAATTTTTTCTCTTACTATAAGGGGATCTGCCAGACACTAAAAACTTAAGAGTAAAGGATCTTGTCTAGAAAAAAAAAAATTGAGCTCTGGTTTCTGGTGAATACATGGGAAAGTAATTCCCGTAATACATAGATGTTCCATGTTCTTGAAACTTGTACCCCAAAGCCTGTGTAGCTCTAGATTCTCTGAAAGTCTGATAGTAGTAGTCTGGAAGTATCCTGCTCTTCACTGAGGGAGTGCTGGAGTGCCATGGAAAGTGGTTTTGCACCGCTTTTTTCCCTTTCCGTCTAAACCCAGACATTGGCTTGCATGACTTGATTCATAAATGAGCAATAGCTGACTGGCAAAGGTTCATTTCTCCACATGCCAAGATGAGTTGGACCCTCTGAGGGGACTGAGACTGACAGATAAATATCTGCCACGTGTAGGTGGACTATAAGAAAAGATTTGAGGGTTTGGGGTTTTTTTTAAGTCTTTGTTAAGA
>NW_009621577.1:0-8516 GCF_000690535.1 Cariama cristata | reverse complement strand
AGGACTTAGTAGTTTGCCACACCATTAATTATGATAATTATTATGCTAATTCACTTATATAGCTCCTGGATCAATCAGATCAAATTTGTAGCAAATCGTCTTGATGCAGTCAGAGACATACATGCGCTCCCAGTTCATGTGAACTGGTTCTTTTGATAGGCTTGCACAGCTCTTGGTGTAATTTCTCATTCGTTGCAGTATGGCATTAGTGCTTTCACTCAAACATGGTATTAGCACTTGATAAGAAATATACACATATTAAATGAAAATATATTTACATATCAAATGTAAGTATAAACATTATACACTAATTTACTATTAGCAAAAATTTACAGAAGGGAAAAGGATGAATGGATGAATGTTTGTGTTATCTATAGCAAGTAACATCTTTGGCAACGTCTGTCAAAGACACTGGACAAATAGAAGTGGCTGTATAGAGCCACTTATTACATATGTACATACTTAGTCATCTATAAATACTAATTATAAATTATATAGCACAACATAGTTCAAAACATCCAATTATTAGTATGTTTGCACATAATCAAAGATAGGCAATAATATATTTAAATTTAAGTATGAAGATCAGAATCACAAAAATGGAAGTTTCATTCCCAAATATTTCTCTAGTTAAAGAAATATGAAGAAAAGAATATTGCAGAATTTTTTCCCAGACTTATTGCAAGTAATCAAATTTATTTGAATGGAGTATATCTATCTGCAGTTGATGAAAGACTATAGCAGTAATTCTTTCTTTCCCTTGGACCAAGTCATATCAGTCATTTGATGACAAAATATTTTTTTTTCCTTTCAGCTGAAAAAGGAAGAGAATTTTACACACTCGTTCTTATTTTTTTTAGAAATAAATTGGACCTTCACTGATAAAAGGTGTGATACTGACAAATTTTAAACTTTACGTGATTTAAATTAGATGCTTTACATACAAGGAAATTGAGGCAGTAGGTAGTACATAGAGCTGTATGCAATAAAAAGAAACATACATGCTCTGTAACAGTAAATATTTTTTTGTCACTTTTAAAATTATGGTCTGCCAGATATACTGGCAAATGAAATAAGTCATGAATACCTACATTACAGAGGCAACGATGCCAGAAGCAGCAGAAAGCTGTAGATTTTTTTGTCTGATACACTAAAACTGACAATTTTGCTATCTTTTATTCTTTCCAGTTGACATCTTTGAAAAGTAAGGGATTGTTTGTTTGTTTGTTTTTCCTCTCTGTTTGCATTCTGATGGGGTTTATACTGAAGTAAACCTAAACTAGTATAGAGCAATAATAGGCTTTTTTTACCAGGATTTGTTCATTCAAGTTAAAACAATATGAAAAACAAAGTGAGTATGCTTGACAATTTATAGTACAAAACTCCTATTCTTACATGTTTATAGTTTTATGAAATGTCAGGAATTCAGGATGAAATTTTCAGTGGCAGGTCCTTGCTCTTTTTCGTTGTTACTTTTCTGTCAATAATTTCTAACAACATGGTAAAAATAAAGCTTACAGAAAAATATTTTTATGCAAACACGTGCACAGATCCCTTTTCTGAAATTAGTAGAGTACATTCTGAATACTCCATGTAGCACCCATGGTGTTTGGTATCAGTTAATTTAGTAATATATCTATAAATCTGTCAAGAAAAAGTATTTTTCCGTCTCTCAGAAAACTCCCATGTTAAGCCTTTAAGAACTCACTTAAACTGAGCATTTCAGGTTCTTTGGATGCTAGTGAATCTATATAAGCACAAACTTGTAAACAATAAAGGTCTTTGGTTTTACCCGCGCCAGAGTCCGTGAATCAATCCCTACATTTGGATACTTTTGATCTTTCAGTGATTTAGTTCATAATTTTAAAATTATTTGACTGCAGATTTACTATCAGAAGACATTATTATGAAAATAATATCTTTAAAAAACTTAAGATGAAATTAATGCTGAGTAACGTGTACCCATAAATACTAGGCCACACTTTGAACAATAAGGAAAGTAAACTACTGAAGTCCTAATCCATTCTGTGTACAGTACAACTAAAGATTGCCCTAAATGATGCATTTGCGAGTTGGATTGTCATTGTCTAGACCATCTTAATTTTGGAATTTTCTAACTTTGGATTCCTTGAAATTGCAAGCTCATTAACAGTCTTTAGACATGATTTGTGTGAGACTTTAATATGATACTATTTAAAAACACAGAATCAGAGAATGGTTGAGTTTGGAAGAGACTTCTGGAGGTCACCTGGTCCAATCCCCCTGCTCATGCAGAGTCAGCTAGAGCTGTTTGCCCAGGACCATGTCCACAAGGCTTTTGAATATGTCAGGGATGGAGACTCCAAAACCTTTGAGGGTAACCTGTGCCAGCGCTCAGTCGCCCTCATAGTGAAGAAGTGTTTCCTCGTGTTCAGAGGGAACCTCCTGTTTTTCAGGTAGTGCCGATTGCCTCTGGCCCTGTCACTGGGCACCGCTGAAAAGAGTCTGTCCCTGTCTTCTTTGCACCCTCTGTTTGGGTATTTATATGCATAGGTACTATTTAATATCATATAGACATATAGAGTGGGACTGAGTGCACCCTCAGCAAGTTTGCAGATGACACCAAGATGAGAGGTGCAGTTGATTTGCTAGAGGGAAGTTGAAGATGTCCGTGCCCATGGCAAGGGGGTTGGACTAGATGATTTTTAAGGTCCCTTCCAATCCAAACCCTTCTATGATTATTATTACCTTAATTTCAGCGACAGCATGGAATCTGCGCTAGCATTTTCAGCTCTTGCATCTGATAATCTGCTATGATTGTCAGATTCTTACAGAACTTTACCAAGTATTTACTGTCATTTCAGTGATGTATTGGAAAAAACCCTTTATTTACCACTTTAAACACCATGTAGTACTTGCGTTTAGTCCCTGCTGCCTGTAACAAGTACCATTGTTGTAACAAAACCAGAAGTCAGTACATTACTTTTTTTATTTTATGAGAGCCACTTTAAAAGCACAAATACAAGGCCTTTATTTATGTAATATTTCTGAAATAATTTTTGTTTCTGTTTTGTTGATATCTGCTTTGCTAGACGTAGTTTGACAATTTGCTGGTTGTAGTTATTCTATATTGTATTTTTCAATTCATTGACAATGACAAGGAATAGAGCTCCAGTCACCTCTCTTTAAAATCATTTAAAAGGCCAGTTTATGAGGAGTGTTAAATGACCTCACATAAGAGGGACTCCATAAACCTCCTTCTTCTGTAATTCAGTTACACAAGTGCTTCAAACAGCCATCTTCCTTCTCATCCTCCTTTCTTCTTCACTTTCTGCCTACCAAGTAATTAAGGAGGAGGTAGGGAACTGTATAAATTACTTCATCTCTCACAGCAATTTGCAAAACATGACTAGAACTGTGAGAAAAATATTTTTTCCTCATGTTAATGGCAGATTACATGTGGAGGAGACATGAAAGAGACTTTTTCTGCTTATGTGGCTCAGAACTTCTATTGAGTCCTGCTTGGCAATGGCAAGGTCATTATTAGGTAAGAGTACAAATCCAAGATTTGTGACTTAGGTCTGGTTTATGGTTCTTTGATCAGAGAATTATATTGCATCAACAGGACCGTTCCTTCAGGGTTGTTGCTTGTTTTGATGATTGAATTAACTAAAACGTGACTTACAAATGGACACTTATGACCCTTTTTTTTCCAAATACATTCCTGATGAGTTAAAAATAAATAAAATATATTTTCATCTATTTATGTATAGAACTTGTGGCTTTGTTTGATGCAAATCTGTTTAGTAGGTTTTTTGTTAGTGTGCTGGTTTTTAACTAAATAACTAAATACTGTTACGCCCAAAGTTTATTCACAGAAGCCTGTTTACTTTTATATGTAGAGCTTCTGGCTTCATATCATACAAATCTATTTAGTAGTCTTTTACTCAAAGTCTATTCAAAAAAGCGTATTAATTTTTGGGACTGCACTGCAAAAAAAAGGCATGATATGAATGAAAGTTATATAGTATTTTCATGCTAAAAACATGCCCCTGAGGGTCTGTAGCTGCGGGAGAGCCACAAAAGGTCACCTGCATCCCATAGCTGTGTGTGACCCACAGCAGGGAGAGGTATTTGTCTAAGTGGTTTTTTTAACGGTTCTTTTTCTCAATAGAAGTTTGTGCTAACTGGGAATAAATTAAATTAAGTAAAAATTCCCCAACTCAAAGCTGGTTTGCCCATGGCAGTGAAACATGTTTATCAGAAAGCATTTTTACTGCTAGTATTGGAATAAAGAAAATCTGATAATGAAATGTTAAGATTTCTTAAAGTTCTCATAATCAGCACAAAACAGAAACAATATTTTGAGAAGAAAAGGATTTATCTGGAAGTAGGTAGTTCTTCACAATTATTAATATCATGCAAACATAATTTGAACCTCTAAATATTAGAGATTAGAATAAGCTAACATCCCATGCTCAAAGTGATCCATAATACATTGCAAGAAAACATTTCCCACATAATGTGTAGATGAAATTTCCCAAATGAATCTTGAAATGACAAATTTTGTTTATAACGTAAATATAGTTTCTTCAAGATTTTTATTTGACCTTCATTAATTTTCATTATGAAATTAAGTCTTATCTATTTTAAAGCTAGTCTTCTACTTTACTTAGAGGAGTAATATACATATTAAGAGTGTTTTACAATAAATATCCAAGATATTAGGAAAAATCTTAAAATATAATAATTTTGTATTATGAGACTATAAATGCCTTTTGATAGGAATTGTATCTTTGGGTATATTTGTACATTAACCAGTACATTAGCCCCAGAGCTGATTTCATTCTCTCTGAATTAGAATTCAGATTTGGTCGGCTTCCCTGGTCTTTTCCTTCTCTAGGAAGACTGGAAGTGTGAATCAAGAAACTGGAAAGCGTCTTCAGTGCATGGTGCATGTTGTTCAACGGGATAGCCTCATTGGCAGTCCAGCAGCACATATGGTACCCACAAGACTTTGTGGCTTGATCTGCACTGGGTGCAGGTGCCTGGTGCTGGCAGCAGCACAGCTGCAGGGTGGTCTCTGTGGGGAGAAGTCAGGGGCTGCCCTGTGCTGGACACAGACAGTTCCAGCCGGTTCCATTAGACCCTCCACAGGGCACAGCTGAGCTCCTCAGCCATGCGGACGGTGCCTCTGGAAAAACACATTTGAGAAAGAGTAAAACACTGCATGACTGTGAGGAGTGAGGAAAAAAAAGTGTAAGAAACAACCATGTAAACACCAAGGTCAGAGGAGAAGGAGGGGGAGAAGGTGCTCCAGACACTGGAGCAGAGATTCCCCTGCAGCCCGTGGAGAGACAATGGTGGAGCAGGCATGGTTTCTCTTTACCTAAGTCTATTTTATTTGGCAATAAATTAAACTAATTTTTCCCAAGTTGAGTCTGTTCTACCCATGATGGTAACTGCTAAGTGATTTCCCTGTCTTCACCTTGACCCACAACTCCTTTCTCATACAATTTTGTCCATCTGGTCTGTTGAGGAGGGGGAGTGGTAGAGCTGCTGGATGGGATTCTGGCATCACATTATTAAGAGTAGAGAATACAGAAAGGCCCAAAGTAATAGCCAAGGAGACTTCAGAAGTTTTAGGCTGGAGCATCACAAACATCTACAGCAAATCATGGAGTATTAACTCTTTAGGGATATAAGAAGAGATTCTTATTAGTTTACTGTGTATTAAAAATATAGTAAATGGAAATTTGAAGAATCTTTCAGAATTCTTGTGATGTCATAAACATTTACTTTTCATTTTGTGATTTATGGTATTTCAAAACTATTTATCCAAAGGGAGCCATGCTAACTAAGAACCATCTTCCTACCTGATACGAACGCAAACTTCACTGGCTTATATCTTTGACTTCTGATGGACCTACAGTCAATCCAGATATCACATTTCTGTCTTACTCCTCTGCCTCTGTGTTCTGTGCTTGGAAAAAACACGATATATTCTTCAACACTGAAAATGTACTTTACTTCAGAAAGATTAGAGCTCAAGATATCCATGATTTGGAGGTGTGCAAAATTATTAGGGTCCTTCAGAAATTTTATGAGTACTTGAGTTTGAAAGTGAGCAGAATTCTGGGCTCACACAGTATAAAGTGATTTAAAATTGCTGGAGCACTTTTCCTAATTTGGGAGATTGGGAGTTTCCCAAATCAGAATGTGTTGGGTTTTTTTTAAATGTATAATGAACTATGAATGGCAGTTTAAATATTTGATCACCCAAGACTGGATGTAGTGTAGATCAACTGTCAGGAGTCTAAAGAAACTAACAGCACTAATGAGAGTATTGCAATGGACTATTAACCTGCTTTCTCTGCTGACTCTTGCTACTATGATACATATGGCCAGGTCTTTGATATCGCTTTGCTTTTGACTCTTCTGACCCTTTAATGACATAGAAGTGCTAAAGGTTTTAACAGCTGGATTCTGACTACTCTTTTATTTTCCCATCTTGCTTTCCCTTTTTTCACAGTTGTCAGAAACTCTTTTTTCAAAAGCACTAATAACTTCTTGGTTTGAAACTGTCTGCCACAATACATTGCAAGGAATGAAAAAAAGCACGACGATGAGAAGTCAAATTTTCACCATCTCCTGATACTGGTAGTGTTACTGGCAAAGGACGTCAGAAATCCAGTTCGCTTTCTGTTCACCTGGCTTTCTCTTTCTGTCTCCACCAGAAGTCAAAACCCAAAATTGCTGTTGAACATAGACACACACGATCTACTTTAAATGTTTCATAGATGACGTGAAGAAGATGGGCAAAATATAGAATTGTAGAATCTTTTTTCTTAATTGTCTCTTGTGGGGTTTTCTCATAGGTTTTTTTTTTTTTTCCCTGGTTTTGTTTTCTTTTTGTTTTGTTTTGTTTGGTCTATGTTTTTCTTAAATCTGGGTTCTATTTGTAGTTGCTTCTGGAAATTCTGAGGGACTTCTGCAGCCAATAGTTTCTGCTAGCTGTCTCCTGAAAAGATACCCTGATTAAAAAGGAATGGCAGCAGCAGTCTGTAAGACAGCTGAGTGGGGAATATCAGGCTTCTGATCATCTGCTTTGGCAGACACCTGTTTAGCTGATATGCAGGAGTGCAGCTAACACAGACGTCAGTTGTCACCAGGGCAAGAGATGTGAAGGGGGCCTAGAAGTTCTGCTCCAGACAGTTTAGGACTCTGTGACCAAGGCAGTGATGTGCTGTGGCCATTTCTCCATCCTTTAGCAGCTGCAGAAAGTACCTGTTGCAAAAAAACCCCCTTCTCCACTACCCTCAGCATCAGTGCAATGGCCTAATCACCAAAGAAGGGGAACAAACCCAATTAAGGCAGGCCTCTAAGCCAGCTTGGGATGAAGTAACCATCAGCACTGAAAGAAAGAAGTGTGTGACAATGGTTGGAGATTCCCTTCTGCAAAGGATGGAGGCACCAATGGTTTATCTAGGCAGACTGTCCTGGGAGATTTGTTGTTTGCAGAAGGGCAAATTCAGAATGTTGCTGCCGAAACTCATCTGGCCTTTGGAGCCAACCCTTGCACTTCATCCAAATGAACAGTAACAGTGTCCAGGGAGACTTGGAAGAAGTCAAAAGTGACTACACAGTCCTGAGGGCAAAGGTGATGGGCAAGAAAGAACAGGAGGTCTTGATCCTACAGGTGAACAGTCAAGGCCCGGTTAGAAAAGGATGCATCCTAAAAGTTACCAGCTGACGTGACTGGTGCTACAGGCAGGACTTTGGCTATTTTTACCGTGCTCCTGTCTTTGAGGAAAAAGAGCTGCTAACAAGATACAGGGCTCAGTTAACAAAGATGGGCAAGAGCACCTTTCACAGCAATTTCCTAACCTTTTGAGGAAAGTTTTAAACTTTTTTAAAGTTTGTCAGGGGATGGTGATAACAGCTTGCAGATAAAGCAAGGAACAGGTGGTAAGTCCTTGGGGCAGTGTGATGGGAGTAAAACTCATAAAACATGAATGTGATCATAAAACCTAAAATAAAAGGCTTGCACACAATGCCAGCAGCCTAGGAAACAAACAGAAGACAGAGCTTTGCATGCAGATGGAAGGAGACAGGCTTTTTCAGAAAGGCAGAAGTAGAAGAAGAGGAGAAGGCCGAATTTCCTTTTGCATTAGGAGTGGCGCAGATGTTTGGATCTCCATTGTGGAGTGAGTGACAGACTAGTTGAAGTCTTGTGAGTCAAGATTAGAGGAGTAAGGGCTCTGTGGTGAGAGTCTTCTACAGGCCATCCAAACAGAATATAACCAAATCAGTGGCCTGTGACACCTGTAGATTGTAAGTACGCTAGGCAGCATATAATCCATATTAGTTTACTTTGAACCCAGTGTAGTGCAGGGGTGTGCTGATTTTGGCTGGGATAGAGTTAGTTTTCTTTCGAGTAGCTAGTATGGGGCTATGTTTTGGACTTGTGCTGGAAACAGTGTTGATAACACAGGGATGTCTTGGTTGCTGCTGAGCAAGGCTTACACAGAGTCAAG
>NW_009621576.1:0-830 GCF_000690535.1 Cariama cristata | reverse complement strand
GTGGTGGCTCAGGAAAAGGAGCCCTGAGCCAGCCAGGAACAGCAATGAGGAGAGCTTCAGCACCGACAGGGAGGAGGAAGATGATGATGATGATGATGCAAATGACGTGGGAAGGTTTTTAGAGGAGCATCACGCTCAGGGGCACTTGAATCACCCTGACATCTGCTGGAAATGCAGCACAGCAAGTTGCAAGCAGTGCAGGAGGCTCCTGGAGGGCGTTGAGGATAATTTCTTAATCCAGATGAGCGACAGTCCAACACGAAGGGAAGCATTACCGTGCGTGCCAAAACAGATGAACTAACTAGACTGGTGGCAGACTGGGCTGCAGTGATCATGCCCTGAGAGGATTCACGATCTCGAGGGATATGGGCCAGGTGAAGAGTAAAGTCAAGACCCTGCATTTTACAAGAGCAAACTTCCAGTTGTTTAAGGAATTAGTGGATGGGACCCCCTGGGAAACTGCCCTCAGGGATAAAGGAGCAGAAGAGAGCTGGCAGCTCTTTAAGGACGTCTGTCTTGGAGCACAAGAGCTCTCAATTCCCACATGTCAGAAATCAGGCAAGGAAGGCACGAGACCAGCATGGCTAAAAGGAAGGACCTTCTGGTCGAAGTAAAGCGTAATCCTGCCCATCAACTTCCAAATGGCCAAACTGCTCAGCCTCTTCCATCACTTCTCACAGTATCCGGCCGTCCACACCAAGGTACCAGACGATTTCATGGAGCCGTGAGATCGCTCACAAGACTGCTGATCTACGGCCACTGAAAGAGGTCTTCATGCAGAGAGCTGTGTTTGCGAGGCTTGCAGCTGATGGCAGACGGCAACGTCGAAC
>NW_009621575.1:0-36530 GCF_000690535.1 Cariama cristata | reverse complement strand
AAGCGATTCGCTATCTTTTGTCTGTGAGACAGTAGTAACTCCAGCAGCCCGTTGGTGTTAGCTACAGAGAAGAGATGAACCAGCCCAGCTAGATAGGGAGGGGAACGAGGCACAGAGAACACAAGACATCGCTGGAGAGGGAAGCAGAAACCCTCATCAGTCTCCTGTTTTTTTTCCATGCTATCACTGTTCCCAAATCAATAGTCTAGGGTCAGGCTGGCCAGTTCTCAATGGGGCATGTTGGTGAAACTCTTCAACAGAAGGCTTTTTATATATGCGGTCTTTTGACTCCCTCTCCACCAGGATGTCCTTTACAAACTGAAACCATGCTTTAGGTGCTTCCTTCTCAAATGCAGTAAAGATGTAGTTTCTTATGTATCTAGGTATGGCCGAGAACAACAATCACCTTAGAGAAAAAAAATTTAGGCCAGTCCTCATTCAGTTCACATACTGCAGTCTCCTTTGGGACTTTTAAAGAGAGTAACAGGGCAGCCACAGATCTACAAGCAAGGACAAATGAATGCCTGAAGTAGCTGTTTCAGTAAACAATGTACAGCCACTTGGATGTGCACAGAAGCAGCACTGCAAGTTTGGATTCAATGATATCTCAAGATGAAAGAGGCTTTATAAGAGAGGTAACTTTTGAGTACTTGGTTGTCATGCACTTCTGACTCCAGCCTATAATATACACATGAACTATAGCTTCACGCTAGCTTCTAGCTAATAACACTTGGAAGTCCGGCTTGCACAAATACGAACAGCAGGAAAGATGCCACACTACTAGACAGACCACCTTTCACGTGAAGCCTTTCGGCTTCCACGCATTTTGCTTTAAGGCCAGCTGAGCTCATTCCAAATGTTATAGGATCACCATGAGCACTGTATTGATTATACTGCAGGAAAAGGACATTTTTGTCCCAATTTCCAGCTAATGAAGTGGCCTTTACGTTTTGCTCATACAATCCATTCCTACCACATTCATAACAAAGTTTGGGGCTAAAAGAGGGGAAAGAAGAACTCATAACAGCTACGTGCAGAACAACAGGACCACAGTCGTCATCTTCCAATTTCTAGTCTGCTATCTTCAAGCATTAAGGAGGTGTGAGATCTGTTTTGATGTTCAGGGGATGCACAGGCTGGATGCTGGAGAGTAAGTATCAGGTCTCAATAAGGGTGCTGGTGACAATATATTATCTACCAAAAGCCATGTAACATGGGGGGTTTCCTTGCATTAATGAGCAGCCAGGAGGAACAGGGACCATTTAAACCCTCACAAATGGCCTGGACCAGGCTTTTTTGTCTGTCTTATCAACCAAGCCTGGCTTTCACCTTCAGGCCCCTGCCAGTTCTCCTGTGCCTTATTGGTTGCTTTCTGTCATCTGCAAAGAAGCTTCTCAATAAAATGGTGCAGCAACCCCTCTACTGGATTCTGACCTTGGCCTTGCTTATGCTTAAAGCTGGCTGCTTCCTAGAGCCAGAAGGATTGAGGCAGTGGCAGCTCATGTCCCACTTCTAAGAGCACTGAAATATTACATACAATTGATATGGCACGCACTTTTCCAGCCACAGCCCAGGCCAGTGGTGTAGCCCCAGCTACCTTGTCAATTCAGTCGAGCTTCTCTGTCACACCAAAGTAAATCTGGAGAAGTTTGTACTCAAGAATTCTAGAGGTCGAAGTCAGCAAATACCACCTCAGCAAATAAACACTGCTTCGGCAGAGACAACAACTTATGAGTATCTGTTCTTTCACTTAATCTCATTTTCAAGATTTCCCTAGGTTCTGTTGGAGAAGACTTCTCCCACAGGTGTAGGCTGCTAAAGAGATGGAACAGTACAGTGACTGAAAGCATTTCCAATTAACACCACATCGAATCATCTGCAATTCAATGAAAGACACTTACAGTCTAGGCTTAGGGGCTGTCATGCATGTCTTTGTAACAGCCACACAAGTAACTCACACAAAGCCTTCCTTTAAAAGAAAAAACAAACCAACACTCCAGGTCCCATAGGAGAGGAGTAATGAGATGAAATGAGATTTGCCTCAGCTGAGAAAGGTGATTTCAGACTCCATCACACACTGCACATGGCAGTCTTGCAGAACAGAGCGCGCTACAATCGGTGCCTTAGACACCACCTTCTGTGCCCAAGAGCAGAAATTCCTGTTGGTTAGCACTGCAGGCTTGTGGCTTCAAAATGGGATTTTAAACCTGGGTTAGGGACAAGGCAAATGTGAATTTGATTATGTTTGGGCCTCCCACCCCAATGGGCAACAGTCAAGCATCAGTGCTGATAAACTAAGTGCTATCAGGCAAGAATTTTGCCTTGGAAATCCACCTATATCCAGAACTTGGAGACAGCAGCTTTAAGCCGTATTTTTCTCCTTGTAGAACTAGGGCAATTCCCTGTTGAAGGGTCACTCTGAAACACACTTCCAAATCCCTGTCTGGCCACAAACCTGGATTGCTTTGTAGAAAAGAAACTAGAAAGAGGGAGAGGGGCAGGGAAGGAAGATGCAAAGTAGCGCATGCTCTGGCCTAACCCTGACAACAGAGCTGGGACACAGCCAGAGTGCAGTCCCAGATCTCACCATATAGATAAGCATTAGTTATCTGCCTGCATGGCCAATGAACTCTGTGTCTCATGCTGTACAATAGATAAACCACCCAACAGGCAAGCTGAGACTTTCTGACAGCAGCTTGAGCATTGTCTGTATCCAGATTTTGGCCCCCACACAGAGGCTTTACTTCTCCAATGTGCAAAGCACCAGCTGCCTCACCCACTCCCCTCAAAAACGGCTGGACACCCAGCACTCCCTGGAAGAAGAGTTACTATCAACTTCGTCAGACACTGGTGAGTGCAGAGGCACACCAGCCTGATGTTAGTCCCTCAAAAAAGATCTGGGGAGTTTCAGAGCAGGAGAGAAGTACATCAGGAGAGCCAAGGAAAGATGCCTACACATGGCCAGATTTGTGTGGTGTGCTGTATGTACTGCGTGGCAGAGAAGGAAGGGTCAAATCTCCAGCTAAGCCTCTCCAAATGCTGCAGAGTGTCTTAAACATTGTTCCAAGCTACATCTTTGAGGGAGATCCAGCTGCAGGACAGGGCAATCACACAGAGATGTAAAGAGGTTGCCTCTGGGTTGCACTCACTGCTTTGGTTTGTTTTGGCAGCAGCAGAGAAGCCAGCACCGTACACCAACGTGATCATGCCCAGTCTCTTCAGCATCATCTGTTTCCTGGGCATTGTGGGGAACCTCATTGTCATCTATACTATCATCAAGAAGAAGAAGCTGAGATGCAAACAGACTGTGCCTGACATTTTCATCTTCAACCTCTCCATTGTGGACCTCCTCTTCCTCTTGGGCATGCCCTTCCTCATCCACCAGCTCCTAGGCAATGGCTCGTGGTACTTTGGAGCTCCCCTGTGCACTATCATCACTGCTCTGGACACAAACAGCCAGATCACCAGCACCAACATCCTTACAGTGATGACACTGGACCGTTACCTGGCAACTGTCTACCCTCTAAAATCCACCTATGTCCGGACCCCATGCGTTGCAGCTTTAGTTATCTGCTTGGTGTGGCTCCTCTCCTTCCTGACCATCATTCCTGTGTGGATGTATGCAGGTCTTATGCCTCTGGAGGATGGCACCGTCCGCTGTGCTCTCTTGCTTCCCAACCCAGAGACTGATATCTACTGGTTCACCCTCTATCAGTTCATGCTGGCATTCGCTGTGCCATTGATTGTGATCTGCGTGGTCTATTTTAAGATCCTCCAGCACATGGCCACCACTGTGGTCCCATTGCCCCAAAGGAGCCTCCAGGTACGTACAAAGAAAGTCACCCGCATGGCAGTTGCCATCTGCTCCGCCTTTTTTATTTGTTGGGCTCCCTTCTACATCCTCCAGCTGGTTCACCTCGGCATTGACACACCATCCATGGCCTTCTTTTATGCCTACAACTTTGCCATTAGCTTAGGCTATGCCAACAGTTGCCTCAACCCCTTCCTCTACATTGCCCTCAGCGAGACATTCAAGCGCCAGTTCTTAGTAGCCATCCGCCCCGCAAAAGAGCCATGTCGCAACAGCAGCTCTGTCAACAACAACAGCATGACAGAGGCCAGCGTGTGTCTGAAACTGGCACCAGAATCCACTCAGCAGACTCAGTTTCTGGAGGACTTTTCCCCACGTTCACTGCCTGTGACTGTGGCTGTTCACTAGAGCACTCTGAAGTGAGCGCAGCAGAAAGCCTTCAGATCTGTAAGCTGATGGAGAAGCAGCAGCTTCAGGCAGTTCTTGGTGAAGTGTAAGAACTACAGCCTTCCACCTCCAAGAGTCCAGGTGCCTCCCTTTTTCATTGCAGGGCTCTGCTCCTACACTGCCCTTGGCCTATGAGATACTGCATACTGCTGCTTCTTTCCACTCCTGCAAAGGAAGACTCTATCACATGAGACACTGAGCCTCCAAAGAGGATGAACGGAAAAGAGAGAAAGGACAAAAAGGGGATTTCAAGGGGAAATGTTCACCCTAGAAGAGTAACACCTCTATCAACAACACTGCCCAATGATTCCTCGCCTTTTGGCCTGACCAGGTTTCCTAAGCAGCATGTCAACATAGAGCTTTTTCGTTCAAAACTTGAACTTTTGAAACACAATGTCATATATTTCTTCTTTAAAAAGAAATCTGACCTGCAGACTTTGCTGGCTGTGCTCATATCCTAGAAGCAAACAGCAGGGAGGGATCTTGGGGCAAGAACTCTCATCTAGGTCTGTCACTTGGCCTTTTGGTCCAGCCCTGTCTGCCTCCAGTGGGCTGTGTTGTTTGGCAACCAAGATGTTTTCAGAAACTGGCTAATTTTGATGCTAATCCTAAATATTTCAAGCAAAATCAGGCAGATAACAATTGCACTGCTTCAAGGGACTGCAAACAATTCTCAAAACTACTGCTGCTAACACCAGCTTTGTGGCTTTCCATGCCAATGAGCAGATTTTCACACTGCTAGTTCCTCATGCTGCTGTTGTGCCTCGCAGTCTGCACGGCCATCGGGGAACTCCAGGCAGAGGGTTTTAAACATGACCGAAAGACACAATGTGCCGAGGTCTGCGGAGCAAGAAGCCGTGAAAAAGCAGCTCAGAGGACGCAGAGTTGCTTATGCAGCTTCCTCAAAATGACAAACGCTTTACAAAGTTAAAAGAGGGAAAATTCAATGTCTGTGGTTTGTATATGCGGCTTTAACAGCTGGAGGTTAGGAAATAACTTTGCTATTAAAGAGACTAAAGAAAAAACAGCGCAGATCCGCTAAACGTGGGGGATTACACTGATAGCCTGTGCAGGGCTCCCAGGGGACTCTGCAGGCATTGTTCAACACTTTGTCAAAGATGGAGGAACCGGTTAATGTAGATTAATTTAATATAAAGAAGAATTAAAAACATCAATCAGCACAAAAGGATTTGTTACCACGCTTATGGTTTCATGCCACCAGCCACCCACAATATACCCAGAACAGAAATTCACCCTTACACAGCAAAATTGTATCACCTGCGCAGGACTTTCTAAGCCACATGCACCTTCCAGGCGCACCTAACGCGCACACACCACACTCACAGGTATTTTTAAGTACACCCTGTAGAGAACACACAGCCATTCACTCACCTCTGGTGATCAAAGCAGGCTGGTGTGCAACACCAGCACTTTTGACATCATCAGATGCAGCGTGTTGTTTTACGAGTCATTGAACAAACCTCGTAACAGGGTCTCTCTGTATTTTCATCCCAGGCTCTGCCAACCTGCGCCCACCACAGCAGCACATCCACACTGCGACTGCCTGGTATCTTGTCAATTTTTTGCCCTTCTTTCCCCGGGCAATAAAGCCAGACACATATGGAGCTTTCAAGCTTTATGACTTTAAAATCTTTGCCCCATTTTCCCTGACAGGAATTTTCACCTGCTGGTTTTCATGGAGCTGGTTTGCTCTTTGGTCAGTTCTCTCCCCGAAGGGCTTGGGAGCAAAGGTTGAGGAAGATGTGTGCTGTGCCAAGCCAGACTTGCTCTCAGGACAAGGGAAGCTATTGTGTTACCTTTCTCCCATAAGGAAGTTAAGGGGAGGACTGGCACGCTTGTCTGTGAAAAGAGGTGGTAATGATAGGGCGGGTTTTTTTCCTCCTTTAATTCCAGCAATGAAGAAAGTGAAAACAGACTGAATTGTCACGGCTCTCAGAGAGGAGCACATTCAAGATACTATCTTGCTCACACAGTAAAGGTGTTCATGGTTGGACTAGTCTGTTCCTGTCTGAAGTGAATCTGTCTGATCCAGTGTGGCCAAGCCATGTGCTAAAAATCACGGGGGCACCATGGGCTAACCAAGAAGGGAGGCCAGCACTGGCTGGTGCAGCACTCAAAAGGGTCTTTGTGGGGTAGGCTTTTTCCAGACCTCATCACACTGAAGTCAAGGCACAGTACACAGGCACCTTTTCAGGTTGAAGTCCTTTTAGATCTCATCTATGTGAGTTGGAAAGCTGTGCTAGAGAGACCTGGTCCCAACACCAGGGACAAGGTTTCCCATTTAGCCGGTGTCCTGGCAGAGGCACCTGCCCCTTCCCACCACCCTGCAAAGGCTCATAGTTTCCATTCCCTTGTGTTCCTCCTGCTTGTCCCCAGGGGGTTTCCTAGTCCAGATGTCCAAATACAGGCTGTGAGGTCCCTTCCTTTCCATGTACATCCATAAAAGCTGTGGCAAACACACCTCGGGAACACAAGGATGTGGATACCTGTGGATGTCCTGCGAGGCTGGGAAGAGAGGTACAGACAGCAAGCAAACTAGTGAAGAACACGGACAACATATAGCTTTTTGCCATCTTTCCTAAATCACTGGGCAAGATGAAAAATGCCTCTCCTTTGAAGACAAACCTATTGATCAAAGGCCTTCAGAGGTGTCCCCCTACCTAGGGGGTAAGGTAAGGCCTTCCAGTAGCTAAACAGCCTCTGTACACCTTGGTGTGACTTACTCCAAACATCCTACCCCTTTTGCCTATTTTTCAGAGCCAGCTTTGTTAAGTCGGAGAGACTGTCAACATTCTGGTTTGTGTTCAGCTTTACCTCTTTGTCTTTTCTGCTCTTTGTATTTATTACGTGATCCTCCCATCTCAATGCCTTGGTTACTAATGGCAGAGAGTGAATAAAAGGCATCACTAAGTAGAAAAGGACACAGCTACTCGTGCACAGATAGGCAGCCCAAAGTGCTGCAAGGACCGTCTGAAAGGTGCGGTGAGAAGGGCACAGAGGTAACGCAGTGTGTGTCCCTGCAGTCCTGCCTCCCATACGCAGCCCACCATCTCTCTTGCTTGAGAGAAACTAAGGGAAATCCAGCTAAATAACAACAGGGGAAAAAAACACCCCTAAAGGGTGATAGAAAGGTACTAGTCAATCTAGTTGTTCGGATCAAGAGCCTGCTATGCTGGATGAGACAGATTTCCTTGGTTCTTTTTGCCGGCACTTTTCTCGTGTGTTTGCGAGCTGCTTTGTCAGACAGCAGGAAGACAGATGGGTTCACTCTTCACTCCCTCCTCTTCCCCTCCTTGTCCTTAGAGGTACGACTGAAGCCACATGTCACAGCTCTGCACTTGATAAACTCCCACAAAGGGCAGATGGGCCAGTTACTTTTACTCCTCCTTTCCCAGCTAGCGACAGAGCCCTCCTTGGCTGGTCGCTGCAGGATTCAGTCCCCACCTCACCCTTCTCAATTACCTCTTTTCCACTATCCACATCCCTGTGTCCACACCAGGCAGTAAAATATACTCCTGCCTTCCCCACAGTCACGGCTCTGCCAAGCCAGCCCTAAGGACAAGCTGGAGCTGAGGTCCCCACAGCCTTGCTAGGCAGCAGGCTGGTGACATCCTTCCCCGGACACCCTTCTCCACCTGAAGTCTCTGCGCAGCTAAACCTGCCCAGGAGCAAACTGCAGCTGTAAGAGCGAGGACAACGCTGGCCGCTGCTGGGTGGGGAGGAGGGAAAGGTGGGGTGACTCACTGGCCCCTGGCACACAGCCAGAACCTGACTAATCCTGCTTCATCAGCCCTCCTGGGCTGCTAATTGGATGCATTTCATGCAACAGACTCACTGGTAGGAGAGGGGCCACGTGGCAGGTACAGACACATTCCCATCCCCTTGCTTCGCATTAGTCCTCCTGCCAGAGACAGGGACCACACAGCAACGCCCTTTCTCACTCACGTCCTGCCAGCAAAGCAACGCAGTTAAATCCCCCTGCAGCCTTTCCACTTGCTCCATCCCTGCTGCAGGGCTGGGGAAGGAGCAGCACACAGGAAAGCCTCACTAACAGTAGAGAAGTAAAAGGGGAGGGATGTCTCCCCTACAGCCCCCATCTCCCACTGGAGGGCTCCTCCAGCAGACAGGGCCCTTCAGTGCCTCCAGGCAACAGAAGAGGTATTTTGAAGCTGTATTTACAGGGCAGCATTTAAACAGAAAATCACTGCACCACCGGAGGGGAAACCTTTGTTAAGAGATGTAGACCCCAATGGCAGGAGGGCATGAGAGATGATACCTGCTCTTAGAGGCTCTGTGCCCTACCTGTATACCATTTGAGAAACAGCTTTTACGACTTTACACAACCCAACAGTTGTTCCTCTCACAGCATCTTTCCTCAGTATGGTTGTGTTGGCTATGGAAATCATCACACCTGATGTCCCAGTCTGGCTCATGGGAGACCAGTGGCACTGGCTTCTCCTGAAGGGTAGAGCTGGATTTCAACAAGGACAAAGCTACACTTGAGAAGTGGCTTACAGTATCAGACATGATGGTGCACATAGACTGGTGCTTTCATAAGCACTTCTGGATGTGCTGAGGACAGGCATGTTAGAAAAGCCTCCAGGGTTGCCAGCTCAGTAACTTTCACGATCTCCAAGTGCTGCTGGAGTAACGTCAACATTCCCTAGGGTCAAGCCTTTATATGATGGATTCCTCCTCCAAAGCAAAGTCAGACTACATCAGCATCACCCTCCCCAAGCACGGCAGCTGAACAACACAAGCACCACTGAAGGCTCAAGGCCTCGTCCCACAGGTCCATACAGGGTTAATCCTCTAGAAAGGAGCGCTGAGTTCTGCCCATCAGCCAGGGCGAGTTTGAGTTTACACCACCGCAGTCAGTGGGTTTTTAGCACAACAGGGAGCAGACTCTACCCCAGGTACTGTCTGTGTCATCATCATGATCTGTCACTGCATAAGAAAAGGAGATCTCCAGGGTCTGGCTCCACAGAAACACCTTTGGGGCAGTGATTTTTCCAAGCTTCAGTTAAACAGTGACACACAGAGATTTTGGTTTAGGCCTTAAATCTTATTTCTTCCACTTAAAACTAAGTTAACAGACGTGTCAGCCCTTCCCTCCAACCTCCCTCCAACCCGTGCTCTTCTGTCCCCTGCAGGTTTCCGCTCGCAGTGTAGGCAGGCTGAGTCAATGACATAATTTTAATTATGCTGGTGTTTGGTTATTATTAAGTTGCCTTTGCTAAGTCTGAAGGAGCTCTTACAGTTATCTTCCTACGCATGCTGCTGGAAGCCCAACAGCTTGGTGACGCTGGGCTGCCATGCCCTGCTCCACCAGACACTTCAGAGGAGAGCGCAGAGCTCTCCTTAGGCAGCCACAGCGAGGTGAAGACTCCTGCCCCATCCCAGAGCAGTGCCTCTCACACCCACATCCCACTGCAGGCTCGGGGATGCAGTTCTCTACCTTTTTTCCCCCCATGGGACTTGACCAAAGCAAGCCAAACACTTCACATTTTTGCATACATTCTGGTATAGAGCACTCAATAGGGATAAGCATGGTGACAAACATAGTGGGTGAAGTTATCACTGGTGAGAGCTTCTTCAAGCTCTTATTGACTTATTCCATTAGGAGGTTGGTTCTCAGAGGTTCACCTTCTCCAGCAGCCAGGTTCCTCACACCAAGAAATGGAAACAGGTTTTGAAAGGAGCAGACTGTTGACACCAGGGTTCCCTCTGTCCTCCTTCCTGTCTGCTCATAAATGAAGACTTTGGATTTCAACTTGCACAAAGCATTTTGGGGATTCAAGTCCTCCTCCCTCCCCTTTGTGTTTTTTTAAAGGTCAAGTCATTACAACCTCCTAGACCATAATCCCCAACTTAGACCTCCAACTGTTCTGGTATTGTAAATTTGTCATGTTATCGACACTGAAACTGCTTCAGAAGAGAAAAAGAGTAAAATGTCACCTCGCAGAGTGAGAACAAGTTGTCTGTCCTTTACTTTTATTCAAGTCCGGATACTTTTTCCCAGCCAACCGCTGCCACTGAAGCAAGCGTGTAAACATTTGCTCCCGCGCCGAGATGTATTGTGCCAAGCTGCAGCCCCCAGCCACTACTGACACAATCTCTCGGTTTAAGAACACAAACACTGGCAGTTCAATGAGAAAGGACCCATTTGCTGGAATTAATATTCAGTCTTTTTACAGCATGGGAAACATCAATTGTTCCGTGTGAAATAAATTATGCATCTTTCTTGGGGGGATTTTAATGAGACCTCCCTCCTCTTTTCCTGACACACTCAGACTCAGGGTAAAAGAAAAAAAGCAAAACAACATTCCAGCATCTCCCCATCAACCCTGCATCGTAATGGCCCAATCAGGGTAATTAGGATGTCTCCTGTGTGCTCAGGGAGGCTTTACCCAGCCAATCCAGCCCGCTGTTCATTATATTGCCGCAGCACTGTTAATTACTCCTGGTTTTAGAGGGAAGGGGAACAAACCAGCTCTGTATGCAGCTGAGAAAAGGGCTATGCTCAATACAGTCAGGTTTTGGCTTTACCTCTGGTCCTACTAGATCTCCTGGTATGCTGAAGGCTACAGGATGGGAGAAGGAGCTGGTCTAGGTAATTAGTTCTCAGAAGAACCAGCATAAGGACATACATGCCCTGGAGATCCCTTTATTTATCTTCAAACTCCTTTGGAGCAGAAGGGCAGCTCCTCTTCACTGTGGCTCCAGCATCAACCTGAGCACATGTGAGAGCAAAGAAACACACTCGTAGAAAACTGAGAACCCCTCTGCAGAGACACTGGGCAACCTTTCGGGGCCGGGAAGCGTCGCACACTATCGTGACAAGGGACACAAATGAGAGCCTTTCCCAAGGCTCCTGGAAGCTGGATGGGCACTCCTCCACCTCCCTTGCCTTTCTACACTAGATCCCACAGGTACACGGCCATGATTCCCCAAGTGTGCATCCACCTTCAGGCTGGCAGACCCTACCACTGAGCCCCTCTGCCATCAGGTTTACAGAGCCCCAGTGGGATCCCATCACCCAGAGAGGTGCTCTGGGAGCATCTGTAGCCCACTCCCAACCCCTGGCTAATATGCGAGCTGCTCACAGCCCACGTCTCCACACCACTGGCCTTATTGATCATCTTTCCTGTCCACGTGGCATCACGTCCAAGCTCAGGATTGCTAGGAATGGATTAGAGCTCCACCACTGATACCCTGCTATTTTCTCATCTCCAGATTTGGCTAAAGCACACAGCACAAGTGTTGGTGTGCAGATGTGAGGTGGGGGAGGACATCATTGTGGTCTCAATCAAGGCTGCACATTGAGACTCTGCCCAGTTTACACCAGTGTCTGCTTATTTCTTTACAACAATTTCTAGACAGGCCTCGCAGCTAGACTCAGTCCCTTATTTTGTGGCTGTCTGCCCTTTTCCTTCTTGCTGCCTTAGTTTCCTCAAGCCTAGACAAGTTTCTTTAGCAGCAATAATTCCCAACTCACACATTTGTGAAGCTTCATGAGTTATCATCTGTGCTTGGAGAGGAAAGGCTTGAAAGAGTGAAAGGGGGGAGCTTATAAACCAAGATCTAAATGCAGAAGCTGTGACATACACTGCTGGGGGGGCAGACACAGGGCAGCTGTGGACCAGACACCAAGCGCTCTGTTGTGTTTCCATATCGTGTCTCCCTTCTGCACACCCATAGTCTAACTCAGTCCTACAACAACAGGTAACCAGGGAATCTGCCTTGAACAGCCAAACATGGCCTGGGACCAAACTGACCCTCCAAAGGGGTGCGAGTACCACCCAGCCTCAGCACCCATGGTCAGACAATCCCTTCCAAAATGGGATGATACCCTACACATTGCACACATGCATCCAAAATGTTAACACTCATCGGGCAATCGCAGGCACTGAACAGTCCATGATTGCACAAGGAAACAGGCCAGTTGCACGGGCAGCCTCAGATCCCCTTCTCTGCTCAAGCACAGGAGGAAATCTAGACTCTGCTCTCATTCACACCACTGCCTCCACCAAAATTAATGACATGGGATTAGAGAAAAGCCAAGTAAAACAAGGTCTGAGTCATGCCAAAAGCTTCTTCTGTGGCTGCCCAAAAGTGGAATTTGACATCTTGGGGCTCTGATTTCACCACCAAAATGAGCTGCCAAGAAGGAAAGCTGACATGTTGCTGTCCTTTAGTTCCTTGAACCTCATAATTTCAAATGCTTTACAAGTATTAATGACCCAAACCTCAGATGATGGCTGGAGACAGGAGAAGAATGATGACCATTTTATCCTTGCAAAGTGCAGGCTGTCATCTCAGATAAAATCTACAGCACTGCTGAGAAAAGCAACTGTTTATCTTGACTCTGTCCTTTAGTACAGGAAAGGAAACCAGAAAAGAGTAGTGGGTGATTCGAGAAAAGACGAAGTTACCAGAAAGACTTGTCTGCAGCACTACAAGGGACAGATAAAAGCTGCAGCACTGACGAGCCTGCCAGCGTCAGAGACCAGGCAGATCCGCTGAGCCTTGATGCATTACAGACAGGACATAACCTCCATTTCTTTAATCTCCCCAAATCACCTCATTGTACTGATTCTTTAAAATGCGCTTATTCCAATAGCTCCAAAGATACATCCCATAGGCTGGGAGAGATGACCCAGCAGTGAGAGTATTGCTTCAGAGGTGTAAGAGGTTGGCTAAGTGACATGCAGACAACTTACAGAATTACTAGCAGAAAACAGGCTTCTGCAAACGGTAACAAGCTGCAGTGCATTAGATCTGTCAGGAGTGTTTCTCAGCAGTGTTTAATCTTTTCTTTAAAGAGGAACCGTCAATATTAATGAACTGCAATTGTGACAGTTCAGAGCAGAAGCCCAAATTTTAAACTCTGTAACGTGGTAAAGGGACTCAAATCATGCTGCAGGAGCACCAGCTCTTTGTAGGAATTCTTGGACCCTTTTGCTGCTGTGTTAGATGTTACAAGTGTGATGGAAGGACTCAAAGGCAACACAGGCAGTTCACAAAGTTACTATTTAAGCATCAGTTCCTATTTTGGAACATATTTTCCATTTAAAAAAAAACCAAATTCTGTAGAAACTAATTTACCTGCACACACATTCCCCAGAACACATCCATCTTGGGACAGAAAGCAGCAGGGCACAGTCCAGCTACTGCGACCTCCGGAGAAATGGGATTTATCAATAGAAACCCTTCATTGCAGCTCCCATGGAAAGAGCTACGGGATCAATCATATCAGGTTACCTCACCAACATTCAGAGTCACAAATCCACATCACTTTTCTCCCCTTGCAAGAAGCTGTGGGGTGATGTCCGTCAACTCATTTGCAAAGGAAGCTTTGAAGATGCGTCTCATTTTGGAAGAAGCAACGGTCCCAGATCACAGCTGGAGAAAAGCTGCCCTGTCTCACCCTCCTATCAACTAGAATGGGATAACTCCTGAGGGTATCAATCCAGTTTTAAGTAGATTCCTTTACTCTGCTCCTTCCTCACCTTGACGATAAGCTAGAAAAGGGCAGTACTACCCCAACTGAGTTTGACTTGTAAAGCACTGCACGGAGGGAGGAATCTGGAGATGGCACTGGTGGTGGTGAGGGGACAAGAGCTGGCTCCTGCAGAACAAGGCACCAGGAAACAAAACTCAGCTTCCCGTTAGTCTTTCGATCAAACAAGCTCAACTTCTGAAATGGCAAAGCTGACACATTTCAGGGTAAAGGAAGCATTGAACAATATGGAGTATAAAGGACAACAAGGAAGACTACAGAAATTTCAAAATATATATTCCTTCTAACCAAACGAGAGAATGAAGAAAGAGGGAAAAAAAGGAAAGGCTAAAACAGGTTTGGTCGTTGCAAAATCTAAACAGGAACTTTTACAACTTGATGCTTTTATTAACTCACAAAAGAAAAATTGCTGTCTGAAATGGGGATCCACGCAATGACCCGCAAGACGTCTGTCTGCGCTTGGGCAGTGTCACACCTAACGGGGACACAGCTGGCAGCGGTGGCTCTGCAAGTGGCTTGTATTACCCATCCTGCTGCTTCACATCACAGCTGACATTTTGTGTCAATGGCTGTATTTCAGGATGCATTAGTGTGAACAGCAAACAACAACAACAAAAAATCAGCCTTGAGTTGTACCTGGTTTGGAGAAGAGGGAGTGGGAATGAGCATTGATTAGCAGGTGCTATACCACTTTTGAAGCTTGCAAAATTGTCTTAGGTGACATTCCTGCCACATCCTCTGGCCTATGTTATGAGCATTAATAACTCCATGCCCATAACTTGCAAAGGAGGCAGAAATTAATTTATCCCTGTTTCTGCAGTTGGAGAAACTGGTGCTCATGGTGGTGGTGATATATTCCAGCAAGGCGCATCAGATCCTGACCGTTCCTCTGTGATTTTGTCACCCTGGAATATTTACATCTTCGCTCTGCAGACTGCAAGATGAAGCAGCAACCTCTGCAGCAGTCTGTCTAGCAGTGTTTGTCCACATAGTTAAGCCACAGATGCACACACACACTCTGGCTTCAAATGAGATGAGCTGTTGGCACTTCAGAGGCTTTGCCCTGGATGATAACACAAGGTAAAAACATCTCAGTAGTCCAGCATAAATTTCTTTTCTCCTTTTTGCTCCTGACCTGACTTTTCCCCCTTTGGCTTCTACTTAGACATTTCCTTTTAGTTTCCCAGGAAAGGTTTTCACTAGCCTCCAAGGTGACACCACACCATGATGACAAGCATTTCAACTAGACAAAGTTGGTCAGTTTTCATCAAATAACCGGAAGAGAGACATGCTTAATCAAAAAGATCCATGACCAAGGGTGATGATACATGCACTGGGAAGGGACAGAGATGCAGGAAAGCTCTAAGAACTTGGCAAAGGGACCAGTCAGCACCATTTGTGCCACTTTGGGAGAGGAAATAACCAGCAGCACCCCCCGAGGGGCTTGTTTTAAGCTCCAAAAGGAGCAATGGGCACTAGAGACTCAGAGATAGACAATTTCAGCACTGAGGGAAGAGTAGCCAAAGGGAAACAATCTTCTCGTCGTTTTATGAAAGAAAGAATTTGTGGGTTTGGTTCTTTTTGAATAGACCACCTCTAGAAGTTAGTTCCTGCTACTTTCTCCTAGGGAGGAAAATAAAGAAAAAAAAACCCAAATCAAAGTCAATTCCAAGTCCTTCAAGCAGATTTTGAAAATAGAACTATTGAGCTAATTAAAACCAGAGGTGAGTTTTACCAAAATCTATTGCAGTCTTATTTGTCTCGTTAGTAGCTCTGCCAGGACAGTTGATTTTGGCTACTTCGAAGGCTGCTGCTTATCATACTGCTGTTTCGCTGGCATAGGGGTTTCAAGATCCCCGTTCAGTGCCTGTGCAGGCTCCCCTCGCCTGAGCATGCCCTGGCCCTGCTGCTGCTGAAACACCCCATAGAGCAAACTAAATAAAACCACCAAAGCGCAAAGCAGCGTTCAGTGTCAGCAAGCAGATGTCAGCAACGTAACCATCTAACATAACAACGAAAGGTCCTTCCTGAGCCTGTGAGAGCTTCTGGTCTGCAAGTTTCCATCTTAATTTCCGTCCCAACAGACAAAAATATTTTAACTGGTCAGAATGAACCTGGTGCTCAGAGCATCTCTGCTGAGATATTCCAGAAATTGGGTGACTGAACTGAGCAAAGATTTAATTTTCAGTCCTGGGCTTAGGAAATGTCCCTGCCCTCATACACATCTACCTGAAAGCAACTGCCAAGCTTTGTTGGGCTGAGCCTGAGCCCATCCCAGCAGCCTGCTGAGCAGATCTGCATCCGAGAAAGAGGCAGCAGCATCCCCTGGGCATCCATCACAGGCAGAGCCACAAGGGCTGGCACACACCTGGCTGTGCCTCCGGGTTCATGCAGGTTTGTTTCCATAACCATCTTCCAGGGTCAAACAGGGACACTTTTTCCGGCAAAATTTCTCTTTCTTCTGTGGGTTTATTATTGATGTTACTATGGTTCCCATCTTCAGCTCAGGCCTTAAAAATAAGGAGCGTTGCTGTGTGGAAATTGAGGGAATTTTCCAATCACAAACTCATAGCGCAAAGGGACACTGGCTCTTTTCATACCTTGTTTTTATTTATTACATTTGTGTGGAGGGACAAGTTCTCATTGTGCTACACAGCCCTCAAATCAGCAGCACGTAAAGCACAGTAACAGACTTTTTTAATTTAAAAGCTGAATAAATTTCAGTTGATTGAATGACTTGCACAGCTTTTTTTTCCCCCTATTGTACAATCAGTATTAAAAGTCAACCCTCACATTTGATTTTCTGTGAAGTCAGAAACAGACTTCAGTCTGTACTGTTGTACAGTAACAGATTCAGAATCGAGTGAATCAATACCTTTTGAATGGATTTCCCTGCAGCTGTGCTCACACCTTTATTTGCTTCCTGCAAAATTCTGGGCGAATTTACTTTACTTAGATAAGCTGAAGCCTGAGTTTATTCTTCCAGGTGCGTGCGCAAGAACTATCCCTGCTGTTCATGCACGGTTGAGTCAATATAACAGAAGGATTAAACATCATGTTTTATTATGAGGGCAACTGTGCACCCAGGGGCCTGTCGCATACTGGCATACAGTATTTAACGCACGCTAAACTGCTATAAACGTAGTGATTATTCAGATAGTCACAAATAGGGTGTCCACACAGGGGAGGCAGATCTGAATATCTACAGCACAATTATACCCCTGCCATTACACCGGATAATTTCCTAGCAGACATGCCAGACTCCCCCAGCACACAACACAGCCTTTGAGCCAAAGATCCATAAGCCAATTTACATGGAAAATTAGGAGGTGTCAGAAGAGGCAGAACTAGACAGGTCTCAAGGATATTAATTCCTGCTCCCTCAGCCTGGAGCTTTCAACATATCATTAATTTAAGATCGTTGATGTTAGGCTTTCGTCAATGCCATGAGAAGAGGGAATACTTCACTCACGCTGCGCTTGTGCTGTGTGAAGATAAACCAGCTAAGGAACCAGCCTGCACGTGCGGGTTAAAGCACTCCAAGCTCAATCACACCAAGACCCTCGCTCCGGCAGCAGACAGACCACGGCTCTGCCCTGCCTGCGGGGTCACCCCAACCCACAGCATCTCTCTGCATCACGGATCCCAACTACTTCCACAAAGAGCTGTTAACTTCAAAGGTTACCCAGCATCATCCTCTTCCTATTTTCACCTCCCCTCAAGCTCCCTGACCAAGGCAGTAAGCACCCAGGGCCGTGATGACTTTGCTCTGGAGCACACCTCTCCCTCCGAGCACTATGAGTTGTTAAACAGGGTTTGAAACAGAGGGATGTAGAGGACACGCAGCACCCCACCAATCTAGCCTACTATCTATGAATTTATGATAGATCTGCTAGAAATTTGCTCTGGGCCAACGAAGCAGCAGCCAGTTAATTAGCAGTTGGGTGCAGTTGTGTCAGTAACAAAGTGGATAAGGGATGCAAACTAGTAGTGCCTGCTACGAGCAAATTAACTGTCTGTTTAGGCAGAGCAGCACACAGTAATGAGCTGATAGCCATATCAGTGAGTCATTAGAGGGGAAACTAGAGCTCCCGTCGGATGCTGTTACCAAGTTTTAGCTCTCCCCAGAAGCTAGGGCTTCACACAAAGGCAGGGCAGAAAAGGCCATTGCCATCAGGTTTAACAAATACAGCTGTGAGATGCTGAGGTTTGGCCACGCTGCTTCTCACGGGCCATCCATCTCACACGGCGAGCGAGGGCTCGTCTTCACCAGCTCTGGGAGGCAGCTCAGCTCAGGGAGGAGGGCTGTGCCGGCAGGGCTCGGCAGTGCAAACTCACCTCACAGCACCGAGTGCCTCCTGCCCATCGGCACAGAGCAGCCTCTGCACCTTTGCTGGTTTGAATACAGAGACCTGGGGTTTGTTATTTTTCCTCCTCCTTTCCCCAAGCAGCAAAGGCTGGAAGCCCAGAGGATCATTATGTCTTACTGTGTGTCTGGCACAGAAACTCCCATCCTGGATCTCCAGTTCTGGCCTTTTGGGCATGACTGCAATGTAAATACCTGACTTGCTCCAGTTAATGCCTGCAGCTCCGAAGCCCTCAAGAATTCAGGAACATCAGACAGATCTCACACCATCTATAACCCAATAACGTGGGCAGCACACTTCCTTCTCCAAAGCGCTCTCCCATAGCGCAGGAAAGCAGCCTTTCAGGGGCCACAAGGATAGATGGCACCAAGTGCTTTAGCTCTCCAAATACCTGGAGGGTGCCTGTAAGATGTGCTTGTGAGGTCTCTCCCACCTATTTCCCACCCTATAACCACAAGTCATTTTGGGTTCTTATCCTTGACTATCCGTGCTTGGTATGACAGGACTCGAACCCTCCAGCATTTCAACTCTGCCATAACAGGGTCGGCATCAGGAGACTACATGCTGGGTGTGACAAATCTCTCCCTGGGATCACATATAATTTTCTGCACCTTGAGAGGGAAGCTGCCTCTGAAGGAAAGGGCAGCAGCAGTTAAAAATCAAACCAGACAGATAGACCAGGACTACGACCACATTGCCATGCACATTGCTGCTGTAGGCAGTGCTGCTCCTAGTGCCTTCACACTGAATTCGCACCCGACCTTGTTAATGAGGCCTTTTGAGACAGGCCATGAAATTATGTTAAATTAAATACCAAGACTGAGGCTACCTCATAGGAGGCATTCCTCTTCCTCCCAGGAGCCTGAACGCATTTTAACTCAAAACTAAGAGGACTGATGAGGGGAAAGTGTTGTATTTTCCCATTAGCATCTCCCCACCTTACTTTTCCACAAAGGAAACACCAAGCAACAGCTCCAGAAACTCATTTCTCTTATGAGTTAAAGTGGTGGAAGAGAAGCAACCGGGCAGCACTGTTGCAAACCAACAGAGGGAGGAGATGGCTTTGGCAGCCATTTCAGTCTTCCAGCTTGAAATAAAGACCCTTTTAACCTTGACAAGGTGGCAGCCAAGCTCTGGCCTCTCCATAGACGCCCCAAACCCTGGACTCCAACCTGCCAAACCAGCTGCCCCTACAGTAAGGCACTTTCTCCTTCCAAATCTCTACTTCAACCTGCAGCTTTTTCAAGAGATTTAAATTCATTTAAAACCACAATTAAAGCTCAGCCTTTCATATTCTTTGTCCTTAAAGAGCTACAAAACCAGAAAATCCTTCACATCTGAGCAGGGCCAGGTCATCCTACATTAAAGATGGGGCAACAGAGCTGCATTTGTGCAGTGATTAACACCTAAGGATTAATTAGCACACACTGAACCCAACCCAAGCCAGTCCCCAGTTTGCTGAGCAGCCACACAAGAAGGAAGCAGGACTTCTTTCAGCAGCAAGCACCTGCCAAGACCTTTGTGGAAGGACACCCTTGACCTCACTCGGTTTAAAGTTTAGAGCTCAGTTCAGTCCTCTCCCCTTGCTCCAACTGGGGGGCAACATTTCCCTCTAGCCAAAGGACCTATGACTCAGCTGTGAATCACCAACCAGCCTCTCCATCTCACCCACCCCACACCAAACCTTGCATATGAACAATTAAAGAGACATATTGTCATGCTAAGCAGCCTGCTGGGCCTCTGCAGCCCCGACAACTCCTCCATTCACCGTCTGGGTTGCAGGGGCAGAGGTATTTTTAGTGCAGCCAGTGTTTTTAAACAAGGAATGGAAATAAGCACTTTTCTGGCTGATTTACTGGTGGTGGTTGCAGAGCGCAGGGCTGCGTGGTTGCCATGCCACCTCTAACCAGAGGTGAGGAGCAGAAGCAACGAGATGCAAAGCCTGAACGGCCAAATCGCACAGAGCAGCGAGGCTTGGGGGAGTTTTAGCCCCTGAGTTTTCAGAGCGATGCACAACTTCAGAGATGTCCTTTGCAGCCGAGGTCAGCCAGGTCTGCGTGCTGCATCCTCCAGAAAGGACCCCACTCCGGCTGCGAGATGAGTGACGGCTGCTCACAATAGCTCGGTTTACTCATTTGGATCAAGCTAGAGACTCTCACTTTTGCCTATGAAGAATTAAAGTGGCAAAAAGCAAAACCAAGAGGTTTCGGACAAGGAAAAGTCAGCAGTGCTTTTCCCAACAGCTGTGCAGGCAGACAGTGGCTCAAGGTGGTGCAGACACCCCTTTGGAGGGGATCGCAGCAGCCCTGCCTCCACCGAGTGCAAGGGTCCAGCGTGAACGCACCACCGACAGCGATGCCAGACAGGTTTCTGGAGGTCTTCCCTCTCCAGCACTGTGGTAGGCAAATCTTTCCCAAACTGGTAGGCAAAATTATCCAGTTTTCCAAGCACACAGGGGGATGAAGGCAATGGCAGAGAGGCAGTGAAGGACCACCAGCACTGGGTAACAGTACTCCTATCCTATAAGGTAAGCTACATCAAACAGAAGAAACAGCACTGCTTCACTTGGATGGAATGGCGGTGGAAGGGCTCGTCCAAAGCAAAACCAAAGGAAAGACACCTAAGCTCACTTTGCAAGAATTAATTCACTATATTGCCCTCCAGAAAGTGATACTAACTAAACCCCGTCAGTCACACATTAAACAATTTCTGCTTTGTAGGTGGTTCAAGAGCAGTTTTGGGAGCAGATGACATTTGAGATGGAGTGTATTTTAGTTCTTTTTGCTAAGTGCAAGATATCATTTGGTTTCCAGGACAAAAACGTTTTTATTTCAAAAGACAGATAAGCAGTTTCCAGAGTTCGTTACTCTCACAAGCTTTCCTGACAGTAAGTGTAGCTGGTGGCTGCTCAAGATGGAAAAGAAGTCTCCTGTATGAGACAGGAACAAGACATTCAAGGATCTGCTCAGCTTTAAATAGAGACACTTCAGAAGGCAGCAGCCACTTCCAAAGCACCTCAAACTCTTGAGCAGCTCAACATCTCTGCAAATTGGGAAACCTGCATTTTAAGGATCACTTAATGGACTGCAGCAGCTAAATAGCTTGATCACATCCATCCTGGGAGGACTTATTCTATCCCACTTTTGCGGGCCAGAGGGGGTGAGAATCAGCCTCCAGTCACCCAAAGACAACAAAGCAAGTTCCCCAAACCTTCTTCCACCACCCGTGCTAGCAGCCTGGTTCAGGCTCTGCAGGAGGTCCCTTGCCCCCAGGTAGCCACGTCCCCACTACAAACCAGGAGCTTGGGCTCATACTCAGCCTGCACCGGTCGCTGCAGCTCGCCCGGCTCAGCACAGCCCCATTCCGGTGAGAAACGCCGGCTATGGTGAGAAACTGGATGGGGTGAGCTCCAGTGTCTTTTTTGTCTGGAATTAAAACTGCTCAGAGTTACAAGCAGAGCTTAGGATTTCCCAGCATAAGACAAGCCTAAGAGAAGGGATCAGCTGGAATGAGGCAGGAGACTGGGAGATAGATGCCACTGCCATCTCTTCCCAGAGGTCCAGGCAGCCAAGGGTCCCATGTTTTCCCACGCCTGTGGGAGGGGAGCCGGCTCTTGGGCTTGGACCCTGACCCCTCCTGAGCTGCCAGGGCTCTCCGTGCACATACAGCCAAGAAAAGGGTCAGCGTCCTGGCAGGCAAATGTGCAATCGCATGGATCCACAGCCCAGCACCCTCCCTCCCTGAGCACAGGCTGGAAGAAACATCGCAGCAGTGGCTGTGCTGCTCGGCAGGAGCCACACAGTAACTTTGCAGGTTTGGTTTTTTCCAAAAAATAAATCAGCAAATCTCTTTGCTTTAATCATGTTTACTGAAGGCCAGAGGAGCAGAGAGGTACATCATTAAAACTGATCCATCTGCCCTGGAAAATTCATCTGGTCCCCTTTGCGGCGAGGGCAGGCGCAGAAAGAGAGCACGATACAAAAGGAAGAGGGATGGGTTCCCTCCTATTGTCCCTGCTCAGCACCAAGGCTTCGACTCCATTATAGGAGACTTCTATCTCATCTGCACACAGGCAAATCTCAGAGAACAAACAATTTAAATGGACCAGCTTTTATTTCCAAAGAGAAGATGAATTCCTATTTATTCTCGGGATTGCAATTTTCTCCCCATGCTGCAGAGGATACGAACAAACGAGGAGGGAATGAAAGGGATTAATGAATGAATGAGTGGGACCTGGGCTCCCAGCTGCAGAAGGAAGGGGGGAAGCAAGCAAGCTACAATGCGAGGGGGTGCCAGAGTGAGATAAATCGTATGGCTAGTGTTTAACATTACAGACACCAAGGGCTCCCGGGACCCCCCTGTTCAAATGGCAATGAATTAACAAGCAACTCTGAAAGGATTCACTTAAGGGGAAATCAAAGAGAAAGGTAGGAAGGGTTTAAAGTTTAGACCAACCACATATTGCATAGAAAGGGCTGGTTTTGCAGAAATGCTGAACTTCTGACTGCTGACACCACTCAGTTCCCAGCAGCTTTTATCCTCCTTGAGAGATGGACCCATGCGATGCTCGTTTCCTCCCAAAGCCTTAAAAGCTGCAGAAAACCAAAGAGGCATTTGGTATTTACTGAGGTATTTAAACCAAGCATTGCTTATTTAAGACCTATTGACTCTCCTGGCTGGATCATGGAGATGTAGCCCTGTGGAAGCTGCAAAGCAAGCAAAAATTAAATCTTCTTTTTCCCTTATTCTCAAGCTATTTTAAGTCAAATCCAAGATCAGGGGATTAGAGGCAAAATTTGGGATTAGGATTAGTTTTCAGCCTGGTGAGTGAGCTGGGTTTCACATGGCAGTCAGTTTCTGGTACTGATGGCTTCCAATAAACAGCATCGACACACCCTTTGCTTTCGGTGCCCCCCGATCCATATTTGCCTGAGCTCCCCAGTGCTTGGAAATGATGGGACACATAAAAGCCATAAGGCCATCATGGTTTGTCTGTGTGGGAGAAGCAAGTGACACCGCCCCCTAAATCTAAACAGTTTGCAGTTACCTATCATGCTAGTATAATGCATGGCTTAATTTAAAAGCAAACTTAATTTGCAGATTAATCATTATAGTCTCTGACTGGATGAGCTTGCAATAAATCACTTGGGTGTGAGATTGCACAGCAATTACCTGATTGTACATTGAGCATATAAATGTTGGTAAAGAGGTCTCACCTAATGGAGGCAGCCGGCAGAAGAAAGTCACGGTGCAAAGCAGGTCAGGGGAGTAGGTGGCAAACAACAACAGATATCAAAATGTTTAGCACCATTCAAATCAGCCTTCAGAAGCAACATGCAAAACTAATGCAGGATTTTCAGGGACTAGCAAATTATGGTGGAAGCTGCTGGATTTTCTTGCAGGCAGCACTGGGACAGCAGATTTGAGAGATGAGCCACAGGTCAGGACAGCCCCAGTCTCACTAGCTTAGCAAGAAGCAAGATGGATCTTCAAGACATGGTTTAGTGGGTTGAGCGGGCATGGTGGCATTGGGTATATGGTTGGATTTGATGATCTTTGAGGTCCCTTCCAACCATAATGATTCTATGGCCAGTTCTCAAGGGAATTAACCTTCAGCTGACAGTGAGGTTACAGCAGATGACAGCTTTCTGGGTGCCACAAGCCTGGATTTCAGAAGCATCACATCTCACTATGGACAGCCCAGACCTGCAGAGCTATTCCCTTACAACAGCTATTCCCTTACAGCATCCTTTGGATGTAGCAGATCTCATTGATCTGCTGATCCTGGGCCTGGGGCAGAATACGTGCCCCTGGGACCTTGGAGCACACAAGCAAGAGACTCCCCAGCTGAGTTCCACCCCTGGCCAGGGGACAGCTGGGTTCTTGTGCATGCTAACACCCAATGCACCTCCTACCCTTGCCAGGGAAGGTCTGAACCAGCCCATTTCCACCACAGTGGCTGCCCCAGGTGCCACCTTTCTGACAGCAGAGCCAGAGCAGTAACAAGCAAGGGTCTGTCTCCATTATGGCTAACAGAAACACATGCCATTTCCACCCCAGTGGCTGCCCCAGGTGCCCCCTTTCTGACAGCAGAGCCAGAGCAGTAACAAGCAAGGGTCTGTCTCCAGTGTGGCTAACAGAAACCCATGCAGAAACTTCTCCTTGCCTGCTTTTGGCTGGCTGCAGCCTCACTGCTCAGCAGTGCCAGGCTCTGGCTCTGTTTGGGACTCCCTTTTTGAGGAACCAGACTTTCAGCTTCATTTTTAAAGAGTCTCAGCCCAAGGCCATGGGGCACCCAAGACTAGAAACAGCTTTAAAATAGCAGGCCCAAGTATGTTATCTTCCCTAAGCCAGGACAAACTAGAAACAAGGCAAGTTTAGAAGTTATTTCTTCACTGTAGCAAGACTTAAGCCTTGGAGAGCAGTTTGTCACCCTCAGGACCCACCTGTGGGATGTCGAGGTGATCTCTCCCGCTCCACAGCACCAGCGCTCTCACCCCACAACGCGCTGCCTTGGCAGCCCAAGCACTCACTGTCAGCACAGCACCAGCACTGCTGGGTCAGGCAGTCCAAGAGGCAGAGGAAAAACCTCTCGCCTCCCTGGAGGTAATCCCAAAATGGGCAAGTGGCATTGCCGAGGAAAGGTGGCACAGCCCTGCAGAGCTGGAGGAAGCTGGGAGATAGCAGAGCACCTCAGTCCATCAATGCTAACAACACTCAGCCTCCTAGGCGAGATTCAATTTGCCAGAGGAGCTGGGATTTATTACTATGATCAAAGCACTAGGAACAAACGCAAACATTTTTGGACAGAAGCTGTGAACACTACAGCATTATAAACACTCCTCCACGGCTCGAGTTAAGAGAAATAGCCGAACCAGGCTACAATCTGCATCAAGGGCCAGGACCTTGATTAGAGCCAGCAGGAGATGTGGATCCTTCTTTAATTCACAGCCACCTCCTTCACCACAGGCTGCCCACAGCGTTGCTCAGCAACACGAGGGCTGATACTGCCAATTTATCCAGAGCAAGCCCTTGGGCTCCCAAGAGGAGATGTTCTTACCTGACACTGTCTGCAAGTTGCATTTGCACTCAGCCATAGTAAGCTGCCAGGGAAAACCAGGGGCCCCTGGTACCCCTAAGGTAAGGAGGACTACACTCACAGGGCTGTAACCCTGCCTGCATTGGATGCACCAAGCAAAAAGCAGCATATTTGCATGGCACAGCTGTCTGCAACTTCCATTAACACATCCTATCCCAGCAAACAGGATCCTGGCATCAGCTCCAGTTGTCCAAATAAAGTTGCAATAGAGTTAGATCCATCCAACACTGATGCTCTCTGCTGTTTCCCAGTAAGTTCTAGACATAAGGCAGACCTTGCAGGCAAGCAGAGGAAGCACAGATCTGCAGCTGCCTCTGACAGCACGTTCACAGGCACAGAAACACAGTAGGATCCTTCTCCAGGGTGACAACAGGTCACCATTGAAGTCCTGCAGCCATTGCAGCCCACAGCTGCAGGATGCTCCTTCCCTTTAACTCCCAAATGCAGCTTTTTGGCAGCAGCAGGCCCCCTGATGCACAGGAGACTCCTGGAACAGGGTTTGCTGTGTGCATAGCCCCTCCACTGGAACATCAAGGTTTGTCCAAGGGCCCACGGCAGCACCTGACAGCATTCAGTGATCTCGACTTCTCCTTAACCCAAAGGTCCCTTGCCCAGCAAACCCGCAAGAGCCCCAGCTACAGCCCTATCTACTTCCCAACCCTAAAAAAAAAAAAAGGAAATATAGAAAGCCCAAGTTAATATTTATGACTCCTGATTATCTGCATTATCAGGAAATTAGCAATGCTGTCAGGGGGAGCTGAGAGAAACTGTTCCTTCAGCCCCCGGAGAGCCCCATGAGCCATGCCTGGAAGGACTGAAGGCTGCAGGAAAAAAATTCATTCTTCACTAGGAAAGAAAAGTTTCATAAAGAATGAAAAGATGACAAAAGCTGCTTTGCTCTTGCAGAGCACCCAGGGAAATGGAGCCAATTACAAAACCTGCCTGGGATTTAGCAGACAGCTGCTGGGAAACATGTTGATTTGAACGGGGAAAGAGAAATTAGGTTGGAGAATTATTAGCAATAAAAAAGAGGAGCTTTCCATGCTCTACATCTAAAGTCAATACAAGTGTCTGTAGCATTTAGTCCTTATCGACACCGTGGGGATCACAGCGACTGCCCAGGGCTCAAGCCCAGCTCTCCATCCTGCTGTGGGCAGTTTCAGCCTCATCTTGCAACAGTGGAGCCTTTGCCTCTTCCACCTGTGTGTCTGTCTGAGCTCCTTTCTTCTTTAACACTACACACAGTGAATAAGTTTGGTTTTGTTTTCAGTTGTATGCAAGTTTCGACATGTAGGATTGAGATGGTCGGTCACACATCTTATTCCATGCAACAGCAAAGGTGCAGCTCTGCTACAGTAGTACCCAGCAACATTCAGTGCTGAACACATGATGAGTTCCCAGCCCTGCAATCCTGGCCCCCCAACACCTCTCAGAGCTGTCTCCATTCACCTCTAGGAAGTATTTACCCTTTGGGCTGACACATCCACTTTATTTACTTGCTTGCCTGGGAGCTGGTTATCTTACTGCTAGATAGCTAGTTCCCCACAAAATGTAAATGCATCTTTGGTGTCCCTAAGAAGCAAGGGCATCTCTGAAAGGTCTGGGTCTTCATTAGTCTCCAGACAGTTTTCCATCCACAGCAAAAGGGAGAGGTTTCATTAAGAACAAGGTGAGCCATTCCCCAAGCAAGACAGCAGCTAACAAAGGAAATCATTCAAAGTCACCTCCCAACACATACAACTTCATTAAACAAGGATTCTTCCTCAAAGGGACCATCAGATTTCTGGAGCCATGGGAGAGCCGAGAGAAGAACTGAGCTGCCCGCAGCCCCCAAGGCTATGTTAGGAGGTCACATTTCCAAAGCCAAAGAACCCCACTCCATTTTCTTGCAAATGGCGCTCATCAAGAGCAATGCTTTCCTGAAGGTTTCCCATCCTTGAGCGGTGCCATAGCCCAATGCTGCACCATTCCATTTGCATCCCTAATCACAGGGCTCAGACATGGTGTCCCTCCAGCATTAGGGCAAGTACTGAGGGAGCGGCATTTTAGGTGGACATTTCCATGCTCCTGTATCCTCCTTCAAAGACCCATTGTCTCCTTGCAGCTTGCAACAGGAGATCTGCTTGACCCACACATCTTTAATCTCCAATTCACAAAAGAGAATACAAAAACTTATTTTATCAGGTGTCCTAAGCCCGGTGCTCCATTTCTCTCTATACCACCAGACAGATACATTTGCAGCTTTTCCAACTGCAGATATGTTGTTTAAATGGAATTATGCCAGTAGCAGGGATCACGCTGTTCCTGTTCTGTGGCCATGCTTTGGAAATGGATGCAAACTCTTTTAATATCAAATTCTGACTTTCCTTAGATCTGTCAGTATAGCTCCCTTGGCTTCAGCACAGCTGAAGTGCTGGGTGCAACTGAAAGTAAGATCTAGCATACATCACTCCGGAGTTATTAGCAGTGCATGAATAATCTGGATACAATGCCCTTTTAATGCCAACAGCAGTGATAGAAGTGCAAGAATGGAGCCAGCAGAAGTAATTTTTCTGCTCACGTATGAGCACAGCCTGTTTTCCACCCACCACCTCCAGTGAGCTCGGCACTAGGGAAGACCACATCTGCCACCAGCTCATTAAACACACTCTGGACACCAGAGTTTGTGGATGTTGAGGCCAAGGCAGGACCATCAGCCCACTTAACCGCACGGCTGCCTTGTCACAGCCAGTACAAAGAGGTTGGCCAGGTGTCCGAGGGTGACCAGGAGCCCCAGAACTTGGACCCTGCAGCATCGCAGTGCTGACAAGGGAGCCCATTCCCTTGGACAAGGAAGCCCTCTTCCCATCCGACTGCTCCAGTGACTGTCATCTTGTCAGCCAAATGAGGTGCTTGGTTTAGGCAAGACGCAAGACAAGTCTGGCCAATTCATGCTATCGCATCAGGAGTCAAAATTTCCCCCTTGGGGTGGAAGTCATTAGCAGACTGCACAATATTTCTAGCTTCAATTGGCCTGATTTTATCCTTCAGACACAGGGTCTCATTGTGCCTTTTTTTGCAAGATTAAAGTGCTCTTTGTTATCTGGGAAAGTACTTACAGCGTAATTAAGTCACCCAGTCCTTCATTTGATAAGGACTGAGCAGATTGAGTTTTCACATTCCCTCCCTCCAAGGCATTTTCTTCTACATGCCTTCCAAGCTTTCAATATCCTTTTAAAAGCCCTGATACCAAAGCTGTATGGGGGATTTTAGCATCTCTGGCCTTGCCACTGTCCAAAGTGGGAAGAGATCACCTCCCTGCCCTTACCCCCCACCCTGTAACCATTCCCCCTTCCCACCCAGCAACAGGAGGCAGGGAGACAACCTTCCCCATCCTCCACCCCCTTGGAGGTTCCTACGTTTCACCCATTTGATAGCAGTGCTGCACACTGGTAATACCAGCCTGCTGCAGGCATCCTGTTACAGCATTGCACGCTGATAACAGAAGGGTTTCTGTATCCAGGGTTACCTTTGGATGTATAGGTATAATCAAAGGGCTTAACCTTGCCCATTCCCACCCCAGATCCCACTAGGCTGGCAGGATTATTACTAACCCACGTTCAAGATTGTTTCCAGCTAATGCTGTCCCCCGTATGCAGGGCAGCTTGCTAGCTGGTATTTCAGAGTCAGCTCAGGAAGAAGCATAAATTCAATCTCATTTTAGGAGTGCACCAAGGGAAAAAAAAAAAGTAGTCTCTCTAGAGGCATTAGGATAAATTTACACCTGGCTGAAGTTGCCACTGTACAGCCATTTCTGCTGGAACAGCTTCCTACTTAAATCTACCCATCCCTACAGCTACTGATAGCTCTCAGCAACAACTGGAACTCCTGAAAGAAGGAAAGTGAGGCTTTTAGGAGAAAGAAACATTTCCATTCACTTCAGTGGCAGTGCCCTCACTTTTCCAAGTATCTTCTTCAGAGCACTATGTACAAAGATTACATCCCAGCCTGTCCCCAAAGTTCAGCCTAAGCATGCTTTTTAGCTTTTAAAGCCTCAGACAGACAGGGAAAGATTCATGATGCCAGTCCTCAGTGCTCCCAGCTGCAATAAATTAAGGCATTAATTTACCTGCACACTAATGTGAACTACTCTGAAGCCACATCTGAGGCAGATGTAGGTTTGCAGCGAGGGGCACAGCCCTTGCACTAAATTGTGCTTCCCGATGCACAGCAGCACACAAGCAAGGGAGCAGCTGGCACAGGAGCCAAGAAACCACTCCAGGATCAAATGAGGCTGCAGAGAGTCTGTTTCTATGATGTCCTTTATTCCCCATTGCAGATACACACTGAACTCTTCACTCTGATTAAAGACAAATATATAGGTACCTTTTCCGCCTGTATGACCTCTTACAGCTACACCTTTCGTCCTGAACTCTCAGTTCTGGTGTTTGAGGGAAGCTGAAGCATCTCTTACAAGAGGTTTGATGGGCTGCAATAACCACTGGGGAATGGGCACTGCTCTTGCAGCTCTAAATCACAGGCACCTGCCAACTGCTATTGTGGAGCTCAGTACCCTCAGGATGACCAACAGCACCAGCTATCAGGACATAAACTACTCCCCCAAAGCAGCCAGCAGCTCCCCGGCAAGCACAGGCAGCAGGGCCCAGCATGGGAGTAGGCTATCAACTTATTTCAATTTTTAGCAACAGCTTTATGGGGAGAGAGGGGGAAAGCAGCTTGGTTATTTGGAAAAGATTTATGGGACAATGCCTGCATGCATGGCAGGAGCTGCTGCATGCAATACTCATCTGGATGCCCCAGGGCTACTGCACACACATAGGTGTGCGCCTCCCTCAAGTGGTCCATCTAACATGTCTGCTGCCAACATGTTTTCAGGTGACCAAAAAAATGCTATTGCTGGCTAAGGTGAAAATCACTCAGGAGCTGCTGCATGCAATACTCATCTGGATGCCCCAGGGCTACTGCATGCACATAGGTGTGCGCCTCCCTCAAGTGGTCCATCTAACACATCTGCTGCCAACATGTTTTCAGGTGACTAAAAAACGCCATTGCTGGGTAAGGTGAAAAATCACTCTATCCTTCAGCATAAAGCCTTGTTGAAGAGTAAAGCCAGCTACCTGCTTTTTACAAGCTGGACCCAGACCCGTATGTGACTGGCAGAAAGATAACAGCCCTTAGGCATTGAGTGTTTTTCCACCTACACAGCCCTTTCAGTGCAGAAACACTTCTTACAAACTGGCCTTTTTAGTCCAAATGGAACCCAATCACATAAAATACCATGTACACATTTGAAAGAAAGTTCTCAGGTTGTAAGTTTGAAACAAAAGGGAGTTACAGCCACAAAACGGCCTTGATGTAGGCTCTGAAAGTTGTGTACAACTTCAAATGCAAAAACCACTGCTTGGTTGGAAAATGGCCTTAAGTCAAGGTCAGTCCTGTGCAAAGGTGGCAAGAAGTCTGCCAGAGTCTTTAACATGTATTTAGGGTCCTCAAGGGACAGGACTCACCCTGCAGGATCCCACAAGTAGTGGGACATTTGGGATCAAAGACCCTCTGGGCATCCCATCAACCCCACCAGGCTCCCAGCTTGGCTCCTGAAGCCACACATCCAGCAGGGAGGGAGCCCAAAGGGGATATCTAGAGGGGTTGCAAGTATCATATTGTTGCAAACCTCCTCCCAGTATTCAAGAGATGCTCAGGAGTGAGAGCTGGGTACCCAGCAGCAGGTAGCAGCACAGAAACACAGGGCCTGGCAGGAAGATAAGCATCAGACAAAGTAGTCAACGCAGAGGGGTTGCTATTCATTTGAAGATGATAACATGAGCATCCTAGCACCTTCCTCCTCAGAGTAGAGTATGCCAACCTCTCCAACCCACCCACAAGCGTTTTGCCAGGTGCCATGGGCCAGCTTTCAAGCAGCAGCCCAGTTTTCAAATAGCCCAAAGCATAATCACAACCAACCTCAGTGTCTGCTTCGTGCCAGCTGCTGGCTGGAGACTCATCCCTTCCCACTCCATCCAGTAACTGTGTTGGCAGTTTGCTTTCCACAAGCAAAAAAGAAAGAAAGAAACGTCCTTTTCAGCCTTACATACAGAGAACAAATCAACATACTGTAGTGCTGTAATTGAAGTTGTCTTAGCTTGTCACAATCACGGTGCTGTAGATGGAACTTAGTGTTCACAAGGCTGATTTGTTTGTTGGAGCTGTTAAAATATCTCCATTATTCTAACCTCTTGCTGTATCACTTGAATTAAACTTAAAATCCCAGAGGAGCACACATCAGTGCTCCAACTAATCAATGCAAAGACCTTCAAAACAGAGGCAGCAACACAGAAGAAAGTTTAGCATTCTCAGGGGCTACTGGTACAGACACTGAGCAGCTCTTCATCCTCCCTTAATTGCCCACTGCTCCCAGCCTCATCGTGGTTATGGACTCAGCCTTACAAGCAGCACAGCATAAATTGCTCATCCCATTTGGTTTAAAGCCTAGGATGCCCAGAACAGGTAAGGAACAGCCTGGAGCTTCACAAGCTAATGAGACACTGCAGAGCAGATCCTTGATCTCCCAGTTCTTTACCTTAAACAATATTTCCTCCTTTTCAGTCCTCAGCACAAGCCAAAGACACCCTGGGGGTCCTGATGCAGTCACTTCTCTCTGACACAAAGGCATGTACCTACTGGGCATCTGCTTTCATGGAAAGCCCAGCAACAAGCAGCAGGTTTTTGCGTGCTTCTCCAGACTAAAGCCCAAGGAAGAGATTTCAAAGTACCTGGTGAGTGCGAACACACTGCAGGAGAAGTTACGAAACTTGAGCAAGGAGCATAATCTGTAGCCTTGAACTCTAAGTAGTGAGGCTCCTTTACCAGAAGGCAAGCATCCCAGTGTGAATCTTCAATCTGTTCGAGTGAACCATAAGCAGGGTGCCAAGGCAAACTGGGGAAATGAGAAAAGCTTCAGCCATTCTGTCCAGACAGAAACAACTCAGCATTTCTCCCAGCCTAATGCAGTGCATTACCGAGGTAAGAAAGACTCCTGACTATTTTAATCAATCTTGCTGGATTTTGTCCGTGGTTCCTTGGCTTTTCACTTGTAATTAACAATGTGCAAGTTCCAGTAAATGATTTCAAATAAATCGTTAGACAACTAACAGACAGCTGCTCTAGAAATTCACATACTGGTGTTTGAAAGTCTAAATTCAGACCATTACTTGGGGGCTTAGCTAGCTCGTTGTATACCACAAGCCCATATAACATTACTATATTGGTTTTCCCGCTGCAGAGCAGAGCCCCAATAAGTGTGCCATAGTCTATGGACAGCCACACAAAGGCATTTCTACTACAAACTTATGAGAAGAGAGAAGGCAAAATTTAAGCTCCTCCATTTCTCAGCTGTCAGAAGGCAGCAGTAGATGCCAGTGACCCACAGCACACACACATTGGTTATGTAGAAGTATTAATAGCTTAATCCCTAAGGTCCTGTACTCAAATGACAGTATTTTTTTCTTAAAAACCCCCTCCTTACACTTTCCAAGCCCAGCCCTGACAGGTGACAACAGAGTTTTAGCCCAGAAACCTTCCTCAGTAATCTCCTTTTTGGGCAAAAGTCTCTTTCCATTGCCTGGCCCAAACTCCCAGCTGTAACACACTGTGGGAACGATCGCAGGCATCACAAGCATCCTAAAGCAGCAAGGAATTTGCCAAAAACTCCTAGGTGAAGCTAGAAAACAGATTGATCGCACACCTCCCAGACAAGCCGTAACACCTGACACCCTGTTACATTGCTTTTCATCCAAACCCAAGTACTTTAGTGTCTGCCCACGGTCTGCCAAATCCTGTTGAAATTGATTGCCAAACCCTCACTTCTTACGTTCCACTGTCAGAAGTTTAAGTTGTCTATATAACGCTGTAGAAGCTTGGAGCTGAGACATTTTCCACTAGAATATAATTGAGTATAATAATAACAATAATTAGACAATAGCATGCTGAACTACAGCTAACCTGTGATAACAGGTTTCTTGAACATTGATGATGTGAGCATAGCTCAGAGCTAAGCAATTGCGATAACAGCACACGTATTGCAACACACACAAGAATTGAAGCACTTGCCAGTTTTGGGGAGTTTGTAACATCCTCTTCTGTCCTAAATCACATAAAGCCTCTACACACAAAACCTCCTGGTGTCAGAATGTGCTCTACGGGTTGCAAGGCAGTTGGAGTGAATGGGCCATATTACCCATCTCAGACACTGTTTTCCAAGTGTTACCATGTGTTGGCAAACAGATAAGGTCTGAGCCACGAACAGCTGAGGCACAGCTGGTTTCTGCAGAGTTACTAAAATATTTCCAAAGACCATGCCAGGAATTGCAGGAGTTGTTAACACAGGGATTAAAGCAGGTAGCCATACCTGGCAGAGCTGCTTAGCTCAAGCACAGAGCATGCGATTCCCACCTGGTTGCCCCTTGCATGCTACGTGAAACTAAAAAAACAATCCCAAGGCCACACTTTCTCCTATTTTCTCAAAAAATACTGAGTCTATTTACACCAAGTTCATCCAGGAGTTAACCACCAGAAACTTGTAATTACAGGGACTGCACAAACATGACTTGGACACAACAGAAAAGGCCTGAAAAGGCTCAAACTGGTACCCTCGCACCACAGCTCTGCTCTGCTCCCCCCGCGAGTGCCAGGGTCAGCAGCAGGAAGGAGCCAGAGCAGGCTGCCTCCTTCAGAAGAGACAGCCAGCCCACATTTTCAAACCTGAGAGTCTTTTTACACTTCATAGAAATTTTTTCCATCCCCAAGAGAAAAAGGAGAAAAAAAAAAGAAGTGGGCAAACCCACCACACTTACCTGCTCTGAGAGCCGACGGTCCCAGTGCACGGCGCCGGGGCATTCAGCGTTGTGTCTCCCCAGTCAAATCAAGCCCAGTTCCCCTTGGGGTGAGGGCAGTGTCCCACAAAGGGGTGAGGAGCAGCCTTGGCCTCCACCATCATCTTCCTCCACAGCTGCTCGATGGCTGCATGCGCCACCCAGACAACAAGGGCCGGATCCTGCTCGGCTACCTGGTGCCACACACCCATACTCTTCCTCACTGACAGCCTCCAGGCTTACAGTCCCACATCCATCCTTATTTCAGCTCATGGGACCCCCTGAACAGACCATTCACTCAGAAAATCAAGTTTTGCCACTGCTCAGCTCAACAACCATTATTTGAGCTCTAAGAGCAGCTGTCCACCTTCTCTCAACCCTGCCACAAAGAGTCACTGCAGAAAAACCAGGACAGCCCCCATCAGCTGCTTTTTAGGTTTCCAGCCACACACAGCTGCTCCATTGGAGATTCATTAGGGTCCCACCCAAAGCAAAGGGAAGAAGACCCCAAACTTAAGAAAAAGATAAAGAAAACCCAAAACCCACCATGAACACCACAGGCATGGTTTCAAGGCAGCTGCACAGAAACTTCATGTTAAAAATCTTAACTTAAACCCAGAAAAATATCTAAAGAGAAAAAACAAACCTACCTCACCCTGCATTTGTAAGTGAGGAAAAGAAAGTGCAGCCCCCCCAGGACCACACACACCCAGCTGATGACACTCAGTCAATTAGGGCTGATGAAAGGCTTCAGCTGGAGAGAACGTGGGTCCCACCATGGGCAGGACTCTGCTAGTGTCTCGGTGGGGAGCAGGATGTCTCCCCACCCCATGCCAGCTAAAATCCCAGTATTGAAAAGAAACATGAACTCAGATTAGTCTTGACATTTCTGGGTCTTGTAATCACAGTGGGTGACACAAGCAAATTCTAGATCAGAGCCTTTCCCTGAGCAATTTAAACACAACTATTTTAAGGAAAGACTGAGTTAAACAAAGAGGTGACAGCCCGTAAGTTGAAAGCCGCAGGATGTGGCCTCCTGGGATTATGTTATAATCAGGCAGTCTGAGTAGCTTCCAAAATACATGTTTTTTGGAAATCAGGGGGGAAAAGTGCTGCTGTCACACGGCCTGCTGCCCCTCACGCCATCCACAAGTCCTCGTCCCCCTGTGTGCCACAGAGAGGCACTGCTGACCAAAACCACTTGACCCCCTTGTCAGGATAAAGGCTCAATTCAGAAGGAGGAAATAATCAGGCAGGAAGTGAAAATTAAACCATTCAGTGGAAAACGGAGGGCAATGGTTTTTGCATTCATCTGCCTATGCTGGCATCTTGTCAAAGGACTATTATTGGGAAACCGCAGTGGGAACCAGGGACTCTGGTGGGGGGAAAGCTGTATTTTTCCTACTTGAGGCTCAGTGACTCCTGCAAGCTATCCTGCAGCAACAGGAGACGGGCTTGAGGTGAAATTTGAACTTTTGGTGCATTTCCCCATCAGGTCCATTCACGCCTCTCCAAGCAGCAAATCCAGCCGTGTCAGCAGAGACATGAGGAGATGGCGCAGGGAGGTTTCTCGGTTTTCAGCCCAGCTGGACCGCTGCACGCTCCGCATGGCGTGGCGGCACTGGCATCACACCAGCTGCTGCTGGAGCCTGAGCCATGAGAAATAGTGACACCCACTGAAGGGGGAAACCTCCTTCCCCAGCACCGCTGCTTCTGGGGGCTGAGAGTGCACAGCACCAGTCGTGGGGGCTGCGGGAGGGCTTTGGGAGGAGAGGATGGGGCCACCCTGTGCTGGATCCAGCCGCTTCCAGATAGTTCTGGCTGGTTCCAGATGGCTCCAACTGCCCCATCGCAGAGCATGGCTGAGCCCATCAGTGATGCTGGTGATGCCCCTGGGGAAATGTCTTCAAGAAAGGGCAAAACGCAGTGTGGCAGAAAAGGGAGAGGGGAAAAAGTGTGGGAGAGCGCCCTGTGAGCAGCATGGTCAAGAAGGACAGAGGAGGGGAAGAAGAAATGGTCCAGGTGCTGGAGCAGACATTCCCCAGAAGCCCCCAGAGGAGTCCCCGCCTGAGCAGATATCCATTCCTGGGACTAATATTAATTGGCAATAAATTAATTTTCCCCATGTCGAGTCTGTTTTACCCATGATGGTAATCGGTGAGTGATCTCCCTGTCTTTATCTCAATCCATGAGCTGTTTCACCTTCCTTTCTCCCCATTCCTGTTCAGGAGAAGGAGCGACAGCAGCTGGGTGGTCGGCTGGCAGCAACCAAGGCTGGCTTACCCCAGGGGCCCTGGGACCGGCCCTGGCACACGCTCCGGTGCACGGCCCCGGTGCCTGGTTTCCGTGCATGGTGCAGCACGCAGCCCAATGTACAATTGAATGCACGGCCCGG
>NW_009621574.1:2045-2337 GCF_000690535.1 Cariama cristata | reverse complement strand
GCCATCTGCCTGCTGCGCTGCGACCTGCGCGCCCACGATAACCAGGTAGGGCCCGGCCGGCGGCCCCTCGGGTATTTCTTTATAAATAACCCCTTTCTTTGGGTAGGCTGGGGAGAGGTGCATGCTGCATCCTGCCCCCGAGAGGTGTCATGGCCCTCTCTGTGTTTCCAGGTGCTCCACTGGGCTCAGAGTCATGCAGATTTCGTTATTCCGCTCTACTGCTTCGACCCGCGGCACTACCTGGGCACCCACTGCTACGGCTTCCCGACGACAGGGCCCCCCCCGCTCCGGC
>NW_009621574.1:0-2018 GCF_000690535.1 Cariama cristata | reverse complement strand
AGAAACGCTCAAGAAAAAAGGAAGGTAGTTGAGAAAGCAGTGTGCAAATAACATGCCTATTTTTATTTTCCTACTCCTTTTCAATGCCTATCTGCTGTGAGTCAAATCATGTCAGATACTCTGGGCTCTGATGATGACTTATTTCAGAGAGCCACAGCCTTTCGGTTAGATACAATAAGGTCCCATACATAGCTCCTCTTCAGATGACCTTCTGTGACATCCGCAAGGGAGCAAAGAGCCATCCAGGCTGTGTGCCATGAAGTGTTTTACTTCCTTGAACTCAAAATACTGCAGGTGGGCTTCAGCCTTGAGCGCTTTGCCCAGAGTCCTGACGATTGGAGACATCAACAGCAGTCTTCCAAGATGTAGACAACGACACTGGCCACTGTGGCATGCGTTCTTCCTTGTCCCTAACGAGCTTTCCCTAGGAGTTGGCTTGAGACAGACCAGCGTGGATCCTGGCTTGTGAGACAGGAGAGTTAAGTTTGCTCATGCTCTGTCCCACTAAACCCAATCTCTTGGGTAGGCTACACTGTGGGAAGGGGGTCTTCAGGGATTCCTATTTCATTATGCCTTTAGAAACAATAACTAGGGTAGACCAGGACCTGAATGTCTACATGCTAAAGAATCCTATTAGTAGATAACATCTGGCTTGGCTTAGCAGAAGATGCGCCAGCCAGCCTATCTTCTCCCAGAGCAGCATAACAGTGGTGGCAGAAGCAAGAGGAATGGCTCTGGGTTTGCTGTGCAGTGTGGACCATGCAGATGGTGAACGTTATAGGAGACTGAAAGACTTGCTCAGTGGGTATCTGCACCCACACCATGTAGTGAACAGATTCAGAGCTGCTTGAATGCTGCTGTGCTGTGTCAGTGGCTGATAAGAGATTGGTCTGCAGTGAGAGATGTGTGGCTGTGAAGAGCCGTGCTAAGACCTAGGTTCCATTTCCACAACCATGAAGTATCTTGTTAACGCAGTGGTAGGCAGAGATCTCCTCCACGTCCAGTCTGTGATGTTCCCTGTGGGCAGCTTGGTCTCTGCTTTTCTGTGGGAAGTAAGGGGAACAGCTCTCTCAGCAGCACCCCTTGCTCCTGCCTTCTTCAGACCCAGCTCACCTTTGAAGAAAGTTTTCAGTTGGCCTTTTTCTGGCAAAACCACTGTTTTACCCCTTCAAGAAATTCTTCTCCAGCACAGGCCTCTGTTAGATGACACAATAGTGTGTGTGTGAGAGAGAGAGACAGGGAAAGGGAGAGTCACGTACGAGGCTTCTCACAGGACCCTGCACCCAGCTCTGACCAACTTTCTCCCCACAGCTTCTCTTTTGGTCTGGTGTCCTGGGTACACAGCTGGGCAGTTGGTGAGCTTGCAAGGTGGGAGGGAAGTTTTGTTGACTGTTACGAACACAGCGTTCAGAGGAAAGAATTCCTCTGAATATGGCCACATGAAAGTGGAGAGAGGTCTGCCCACAGGCCACCACTGCCTGTGAAGGGGATTGAAAGAGGAATCAGTTCTTGAATCTCAGCCTTAGTGCATGAGGATGAACAGATCTGACAGATTCACTTTTAGGTAACAGCCTGGCTTTCTGCCCAGTCATCTTTTCTAAGGCATCCGGGTTGGTAGAAATGTGTTTGACACAAACTCAGCCCCAGAGGCTTACAAACTGTGTTCGGTAGCTCCTAAAAAATGTAGACTAGTCAAATCCTGTCTGTCTGCCTCCCATGTGTTGTCCGTGCTCTGTAGAGAGCTAATACGTGAGTGCCTGGGCTGGAACTAGGGCCTCCTGTACACATAAATAACAATAACATCAAACCTAATTCAGGCCAATATTTTGTGTTTGCAGTACCCTGGTTGTGAGGAAGGGGAAGCCAGAAGATGTGATCCGTGATCTGATTACTCAGCTGGGCTCTGTCAGTGCTGTGGCTTTCCATGAAGAGGTAAGGGAAATACTTGAGTGACATTGTTCAAAGATAAAATTAAGTTGTGGAGGTTTCTTCCACAAGCAAATGGTGATGCAGATCCT
>NW_009621573.1:0-36749 GCF_000690535.1 Cariama cristata | reverse complement strand
CAGAGGAGGAGAGTTTTGTTTCACCCCTCTCCCAATCTCTTGTAGCTGCTCCGTCCACGCAGGCAGTAGCTGCTTTCCTTCCCCTTCTCTTTGGAAAAACCTATATGGGAAAGCCACTCATTTCAGAAGGTGTTTGCGGTTTGCTTTTCTTTTCCCGGTGCGTGCTTGCGGCTTGTGTAAAATCCCCGGGGAGGGGAGAGAGATGGTTGTTGAGAGCTGTTGTGTTTAGGAAGGTGAAGATCCCGGCAGGGAGGCAGCGGGTGCGGGCAGTGCCTGTCCCCAACGGGAGAGCGACCGAGTGACTGCATCGCGACCTGCGATGTCCCTCATCCTCATCCCCGGAGGCAATGCTGGACTCAGGGCTCGGGGAGTCCTAGAGACTCATTTGGGCTACCCAGCTTGAGGCTGGGACCAGCCACGTGTGAAGCTGTGTCTGAGCGTCGCTTCTACTCAAAGTGGGGGTAACATCAACTGCTTTGCACAGGGGAGGATTTTGCTTTGCAGGGCTGCTGGCATCAGAGGTTGGCTTGTGTGTCGCAAGACAAAGCAAGGTTTTAAAGCAAGAAAGTAGCGCACGTGGTGTGGTACACCAGACGCACCTGTGTGAAAGCAGATGGTAAAGCGATAAGTCCTGCGTGAACATGGAGATGGACTGATAATGGTGTCTCTTCTAGAAAAAAAAATACAACACAAAACTAACAACAAACAAACAAAATTCACCTCTTGGGGTCTCTGAGGTAAATTGATTCTTACTTCAGCGGGTTTTTGTTGAGCAAGTAAAAAGTCACACAGAGGGAGGGGGGCCCCACAAACAGTGTTACTAGAGGAGATCTGTGTGAGCCTTGTAAATTTTACAGATTGTCCTGAGTTCCCTTAATATCAAAGATGTTTGTAAAAGAAGCTGCTGTAGCATGAAACTATGTGTGAGTGCATGCAGACGCTTGCTGTGGGGGTCAGTGAGTGCCATCCGAATATTGCTGGCAGAGTGTTTGGTCTAAATGGTATCTAAAAAAGAGCTGAAACAATATCAAAAATAGCCTAAAAAGAGTCCTGGCTCTTGACTGTTTCAGTTCAAGCTCTCGCTTGAACAGAGCAGGTGAAGCTGTGTTTTTCTGGAACACCCCAAGAGCACTGTCACCTCCTGAACACACCCGTGAGTTGGCCCTTAGAAGGTTGTGCTTAGAAATCATCAAGTAAGGGTGATTACTTCTCAGTAATGGACTGGCTTTCTGTGGGTCTTCTCCACCCCTGAACTGGGATGTGATGGGGCATTGGTAGGCTGATGAAGGGTGTATTTCTGTCTGGCGTACATAAGGGAGTGGGGAAACAGAGATGAAAGGAGTGAATCGATGAGAAGGGCTGGGGAGAGTGACTGGGAGGCAGTATCAGTCTATGTGATACTTAAAGGACTTTTGGGAGAAGAGCAGGCTGAGTTTGGTCTGCTTAGGGGGAGGATGTCTGAAGGAGCAAGGGATATTGCGAGTGATGTGGGAATATTATGAATATTCAGCTGGCATGGCCACCCTGCTCATGAGAGATATCTTAGCTAAGTCACACAGGTCATGACAAATGAGTGGTGGTAAAGATCTGACACCACTCCACCTCATTGTCTATTATGTTGCATCTTTGGTGGCATCATCACAACAATAATAAAGATCTTTCCAACACTGCAAAGGCATCCACGGAGTGGTAGCATCAGGCAGGTCACTGCACAGGCAAAGCCCTGTGGTCTCCCTGGGGACTTATCACTCTTCACATATATGAAGAAATATGGACAGAAAAAGATGCTCTACTGGGAAAGAGGAGGGTTGACTATCTGGAATATATATACTTGTTCCAAGCAGAAAGGCAGAGGAATTAATATGGAAGATCAGGCAGGTCTCAAAGGACATTTCAGAAGGCAGGAGTGTCCCCCATCCCCCAGTACTGTATTAAGCTACAAGCAGCTGTTAAGTTCTTAAACAGTTTTATCAACCAAGTTTTTTATTAGGGCATAACCACACAGGTGAAGGGCTCGGGAAGAGCAAAATAGCTGAGCATATCTGGACTTTCAGGCATAAGCTTTCAAACATTTCTTAATTATTTTTTTTAATAGATATAAGGGCAGAGATCATGGAAGCCCAAGTCCCATCAAGTAGGCTGAGATTCCTCAGTGCCTGAGTCATATCTGCAGCAAGGACTTTAAGGCTGGATGCGCTGGCCCCTTTCAGTGCTGCACATTGAGGAATCAGAGTCAGGATCTTCAGCCTCCAGCCCTGATGACTCAGCAGATATGAGATCCCTTGTTCAGATGGGACAAAATTTCCCCAATCAAGGTGATGATTAGAAAAGCAATTCTGCACTTTGTAGAAAATTGTAAAGGATATTATATAAGAAGAAGAACAGCATTGGAGGTTTCTGAAACATTTGAAGTGGAGGAACAGATGGTGTGTAGTTATAAAAATCTAAAATAAAAATTAAAAAAGGAGTGAATGCAAATCTGCAGATTTTTCCTTTCATGGTGCTGGTAAGCAGCAGGTCAAATAATGAAGAATGCTGTTGCTCTTCATCACATTAACTAGTAGGCAGGTATTGACACTTTTATTTGATGTGGTGGCGGTCATGGCACACAAACACCAGGCTTTTGGCTTTACTAGGTGGGAGGGAGGAGAGAGATGTTCAAAGATGACTTTATGTAAGCACCATCTCCTTTGTAAGCATCGATTTCACTAGATAGTCACCGATAATGACCCAAGTTCAGGGCTGCTTCAGACTGTGTGGAAAGTGGTTTGAGAACCATAATATGTGGTTTTTCCTTCTCCTTTTTATAAGACTTATTGGCACAGATGTGAGGCCAAGAATTTAATTTGTAATATGTTTGGATTTGGTGGCAGGAAAAAATGATCACATTTCTTTGGACTCTTCCATGCGAAACCACATTCTGACCAAATGTGAACCAAAAAAAAAAAAAAAAAAAGGCAGAAAAAAAAAGCTTCAGATCCGTTTATTAATTTTTCTATTTGCTTTGCTAGCAGCTCGCATGTAGTGTAATGCTAAAGATTCCAGACACCTTTATTCTTGCCTGCAAAAATCCCATGGCTCTCCAGGGGAGGTGAGCTGAGGTTTGTCTATTGAGTGCTTCTTAATGGAAGGCTACAGGCTTGCAACATGGGTAATGATGCGTAGATAATCTCTGGCAGCACAGGTTCAAAGTTGATGTGTCTTGTCCCTTTAACCTTCTCATCATTCCCTGTTGCTTGACAACATCTGGTTACCAGAGACAGGCTTGAGACACTTCTCTTGAGAAGGGCTCCTATCCTACACTTCCATAAACTGTAGATGTAAATTGAAATTACTCTGGTTATAGCAGCTGAAGATTCAACTATGCAAATGAGTATCTTGTGGCTTGAAGTTGGTAGACATAATCCCCACGGGTATGGCTGCATCGTACATGGGGTTTTCCCAACGCTGATCTTTTATTTGGCAGTCCCCCCTCACAAATCCACTTCCAGAATGAAAGAGTTGCCAAGGCAACATCCTGAAGGTAGCACTGACTGTGCTTCACATGGATCAGAGGTCCAGACCCAAGCCTGTTTCTGATGAAGATGCCTCCTAAATACACAAACACATGCACATGTAGTTTTTGCTGAGAGCAGCAGGCTTTTATGTATCTTCTTCTTCGCTTCTCCTGCCAGTGTCTAAATTTGCTTTGATAGCCATCAGCTGCCAGTGTGCAACAGTCTCTTTGCCAGCATTAACCAAGACAGAGCTGGGGACAGGAATTGGCTTCCTCACCCGCCTCGAAGTTGTGCTACTGCCTCTTTGTGTCCCCCCGGGCAGGTCCTGTCCCCGCTTAACACTGCAGCAGTCCTGCCTGCAGCGTGAATAGTTTGCTAGCGGGGTTTCTCCAGGGAAATGCATCAGTTAAAAATGATAGCTGTGGGTTTTAGCAAAAGCATGAGATTTACATGATGGTACTGGGTGTCTGTCCTTTGGAAGACTCATGCATGTTTGGCTTCTCCCGCCTGCCCCAGGTGCTATGAAAAGGCACTGGTCAAAAATTTCAGAAGTCCTCCACATCCACATGGGACACTTGACTTCTTTCTTCAGAAGCTCTAGTCTCTCATGTTGGGATGTTAAGAGTTGCTTTAGCATCTCGCCAGTGCTCAGCTTACTGCAACTGCTCTTTTTGGATGGCCTTAGTGTCCCAGAGGAATCTTGAGCATTCCTGTCTGGACAGCCCTGGCTCTCATGCCTGAGTGGAAATGAAGCTGTTTTAAAAGAAAAAGAAATAATATCGTGTATGTGAACATTGGCAGCTGTGGCCTGGCAAAAGCTGAATGCCCACAGCTTCAGCTGAAGATACATTTAGGTATCAAACCTGACAGTGTCTCATGTTGTGGACCAGAAAGCAGGATAAGGTTTCCTCAGTCTTTCAGATTTGTCACCAGGAGGTGCAGGTAGGCACCCTGGATGAAGATATTCCCCTGATTCCCCCTTTGTTTTCTTATAATATAGCTCAATCATCCTCATTCTTAGGGTGCTTATGTTAAAAGCAGAATTTTCTGTTTCTATTAAATGGAAACTTTGACTGACAGCTATCAGCTTGGCAATGACTGACCCAAACAAAGTCTACCCATTTGTTTTCTTTCTGAGTTCTGATGTCTACCAAAGAATTCAGACCCAGTTTCTTGGACCAGGCTTACAGCACCCATTTTCCCCATCACTCCCTCTTCCAAGTTTTGTCCCACCCAGGGTTTGCTGCATCCTGAGAGGAGTTACCTTCAGCCTCCCATTGCTGCAGGTTGGCAGGGGGATCACAGGGCTTTTATTTTACAAATGTGTTCCTGGGTCAAGGGCCTCTGCTGCTTTAGCAGCTCTGTGCAGATGTTCTCCAGTGCTGCTGTGGGTGAGGATGCCTGGTTCTCCTGCACCCTGGTGGTTTCCCAGCCCTGGGAGGTACCTCCACTGATGCCTCTGTTATGTATTGCATCCATACTGAAACCTTATGTTTGCCTCGTGGCTGTTGCTTATTCTGGCGTCCTGGATGAAGCTTCTGGAGTTCTCTTAATCCCTTGTGCCTTCTAATAGACTGCTGCTGGGCTTTGACTTGTAATCCTTGCATGTGGGCTAGGTGTGGGAAAGTTAGGAGAAAAGGCATTTTTACCTCTGTGGGTGCCAACAGCTGGCTCAACTCTACAAGTAATTCTTCTTGTGGATGGGGAAGGAAAGGAGAGGCTTTAGGCAGACACAGCTGTGGAAGAAGATAACACCTAAACTAAGCTTCGCAGCACAACTTGAATAATAAATTTCTAATACTTGGGTTGGTAATGCATTCCAGGACTCTGTGGTCATCTCTGTGTTCCTCTTCGCTTTCTCAATAGCTCCCACATCATTCTTCTGTTTTATTAGTCTAAGTCTGTCATTCTCCTTAACCTATAAAGCAAATGAGAGATGAGCAAGTTGGAAGGCCAAGTTTCATGAACTCCAGGATGGTGTGCAATGAGCCCAAAGGGAAACCTGAGAGGTATTTGCAAAAATAGTTGTGGGCTTATGCATCATCCATGGAGGGTCGTGAGTCACCTGGATCCTGATGTTGCTGGACATGTGCGCAGTTAGGTCTTTGCTGTCATGGAGCAATTCCAGCCCTGCAAAAAGGACCTTCTCCTAAGAGTTTGCCTTGCAGATTTGGAAGTATTTATAAGAAAAAATGTCTCATGCTTGGTGATAGGGCAGTGTAGCAAAATCACTTGCATTTCATTTACACTCAGATGAACAGAACTCACAATACCTGTAATGCTTTGGCTGCTTCTATATCTTTTTCTCAAAGCTCAAAAAAACTCCTACTCAGCTTAAGGTAAACCTGTCCTTTCCCTTCCTAACATACTAAAATCATCTCCAGTGGACGGCTTCCAGGTGGATATGAAGCACTGATTTTGTTATTACATCTCTAGCATGCAACTGTCTAGCTTGTCTGAGTTAGTAGATACATTAGATTTAGAAACATGGAAATATTGTATGTAGTATCTGTAGATAATGGACAGAACACAGTAAAGTCAGTAACAGTAAGCAACTTTGTAATTCTGTACAATATGTGACACAAAACTTGCTATGTACCACCAGGAACACTGCAACCCACATAGACTTCACAACTTTGACCAAAATTGCTCTGGATGACTCAGCGATTTTTTTATTTTATTGTAATTTTTTTATTAGAAAGTAGCAATTTTTTAGCTGCATGTGAACAGTTGCACTTTCCCCTTTCCAGAATATGTGAATGCAACCCAAACTTTAATTTCTAAGTGGTTTAAAAGTTTCGATTACTTTTCATGCTCTACCAGCTTTCCAGATTATCATTTTGCTTTCCTTTTTGGTGTTTTCTTACTGAAACGTTTTGAGAAACAAAAGACAGAAAGATGAGTGCAGGATTGTTTCTTTCTCTTGCTGAAGTTTCCTCATCTCCATATACATATGCTTGGCCAGTGAAAGGAAGATTATAGAGAAAAGAAGGGAGCATGGCTTTGCTGAAACCGAGCTTGATGCCTTTTGGGGACTATGCTAATCATCTGAAGCAGTGACTCTGGTGAACTTGTTTTACTCCATGAAGTGGGCCAGCCTTCTTGCACTGGGCAGACAACTAATGTACCAGGGCTCTGCAGAGAGACCGGTAACTTCCCCGGAAAGTGCCATCACTATCTTAAAGCATCTCCTGACTGTGCTCTAAACACTTGTGTCATTGTCACTGCCTTGCCTGATAAATGGTGTCCTTTGCATTCTCATATTTGTGGTGCAAGAGGTCACTCTGCATCTGTTTTTTTTGGACTTGTGGATTTTGAAGTCCACCAATATACTACTGGATGGGTATGATGACCAAGCAGGCTACAGCTCACATTTATGATCACCAGCTTATAGCTGCTGTGACAAAGGGAGCTTTCTGTATCTGGGCTGATAAGAAAGCAGAGAAAGCGAAATCCGTATGGGGGGAATTAAGCGCTCCTCTGAGTGGCTGGCACATGTACTTGGCTGCCCGCAGGCTACCAATTCCCTGGTTTTAGAGTAACAGCTGGGTCATTTTAGCTGTTTAGCAAGGAAGAACCAAACCACAGAAACTGCAGCCAGTGCTGAGAATCTGCAAGTGGATTATACTATAAAACTCCTTGGTTACATTTTTATGAGAAAAAAAAAAAAAAAAAGTGGAAAATTAATTAGGAAAATGTCCAGGTTCCATTAACGAGTTTGGCCATTCAGCAGGTGATTTATTTATAAGCACTGCCAGCAATATTTCCTGCTGCATCTTGGTCTTAGAGGACTAGGTCATACCCACAGCATCTGTGTGTGGGCTGATACACATTGATGTGAGAGAATGAGGGCAAATTCAGTTGGCTTCTTTCTGTGAGTTTTTCCTACACATTTGACCCTAGGTGTTGCAGTTACTGTAGTTAAATATATAATTACATCCCTGCCATTTAATAGTGCAGTTCATTTATGGAGGTCATTCACTATTAATTTTCACCATTTTACTAGAGTGCCAAATGTACATTTTAAAAATTGCATTTAATGGAACATTTCCATGAGCCTGGCAAAGGGGTCAGAGAAGCTGCAAGCTGATGTTTATGAGGTAGTGGATTTCTGGAGCTCACTTGACTTATTTTTCCAGATTTCACATCAAAACCAGTACTAAGCTTCCTTAGTGGACTGGGGTTCCCCAAAGAGGTGGAGTGATCGTGCTCATGCAGGCTGGTGAATTCCTCGCCCACCAAAGCTGCCTGGGTGTGGGTGGACTCCCGAGTTTATGGTGGAATGATGCATTACGTGTCTGGTTTCAGGCATAGATATGCTGCTGCTTCTTCTTTTAGATGATATGTTTGATTCTGTGTCATTTACATATATATATATATCTATGATACACATATGCATATACCCATATCCCCCCCCCCATATTTTTATGTTTTTTGTCAGTTATCCATATGTATCATACAGGCAGTCTGTTAGCACTCAAGATGTTTGTGCCATATTTTTGACTGTTCCCCCCCGCCCCCCCAGCTATATTAAAATCCTTTCCAGAGTATCATCTGGGAGGCTGGAGTCTTTGATTAGAGCAATAAATGGATATTAGGGCAGCACAGTTGTGATGCTTTTAAAACCTCTACATCCTTGATGATTGTAGGAATGACTAAAAAATTACATTTGTCTCATTCCCATGTGACTATATGACCGTCAAGGTGTTGATCCTGGTTTTATTGTTCACCTTATAAAGTACAGAGGAAGCTTTCTCAGAAAAACTGCCTCTACAGCAGGAGCTGTGCGGATATAAATATTTTGGCTTAACACCTTCCTCCCCATACGCTTTCCAAATGTAGGTTTTCTGGCACAAATCGTGTCTGTGGAGCAGCCTTGGCCCAGAGGGATGCTCAGAAGAAGCAGGGTGCTGTGCAAGGCTGCTGGGGAGCACCACAAGCCTTGTTATTTGTGCACCAACACTGCCCTCGCGTGTCGGCGATCTCGGAGACCAAACCTGTGCCTGCGTGTAGGCTCTGTGCACAGCTCCCACTCCTGCTTGGCTTGCTGTGGGCTACAGGCAGCCAACACCAGTTATTCGGAGACAAGCAAAAATGCCAGTCCCCATATAATTAGAAATCCATCTTTATCCTCCTGGAGACAAAACACATAGCTGGTGTCCTCCTCTATGTATGAAAGCAGCAGCTTTAACTGTTTAGGGGCTGAGACGTTGCCACTTTCCAGTTTGGGGTTGTTTAGGATGGGGAAGTGGCAGCATTTGCACGGTACGTTTTTTGGGAGGCATGTGGGTGCTCATAGGCATGAAGTCTAACGAACTTTCTCCTTGTGACCGGCCAAATCGCTTGAGTGCCAGGATGCAGGACTCCCCATGTCAGTGGATTGTGGTGGAGCTGCAGCAATACCTTGGCCTGAGCAAGGGTTTTTGGTTTGGGGTTTTTTTTGCTTTGTTTTATTTTATGCCGTTCATGGTGTCAGCAAGTCTCTGGATCAGAAACAGGAATTTTGTCATCTGGTTGGTTTAGACCTGGGCCCCAGCTGGTATCCTAGCTGCACGCAAGCAAGAGTGAATCACATATAAAGGACTCATTGCATCACTTTGCGCAGATGCATCAAGTTGTAAACTGCTATTTACCACTGACTTGTTTGATTTGAAGCTGTTGGAGTCTTACCCTTTGCAGGCACCAGGTGCATGTGCTGGTTGAAAGTTAAGACACTAAGGAACTGACTTTGCTGAACTGACAGCATCTAAGAGCTGGCTCAGTGGAACTATTTCTTTTTTGCATCCAGTAAGAACTAAACAGTTTATTAGCTATGTGTAGGAGGAGGGATCATAGTATTGTTACAGTGTAGGAACAAGAAATCTAACTGCTATTTTTGGCTCTGCCACAGACATCCTGTCTGCCTTTGGGACAGTCACTTCATCTCTTGGGCCCCAGATTAAAACAGGGTTTTTCAGTAATTTCATCCTCATGAAAGGTGCTGCTTTCCAGCATGAGCAATCCCTTCTAGAAGCAGAATGTGACACATTCTGCTCACTTATGCAAGTGTCGTGTGTGCATTCCCATCCAGAGAGCTGATACCTCCGAGTATATCAGCCTTCGCATTTACTGCTTGCACTAGTTATTTTAGGTTCACTCTCTGGCATCTTTTTTACCAAAGCCCTGAATTTCAGTTCTGTTTCCACTGACTTCAGGGGCAGGAGGTTTAATTCTCCAGCACAATACATAATTTTCCTATACTAATAACTTCACTCCTTTTCTTTTTTCTTCATGAATTTGTGCCAGGAGGTTTTCTCGTTTCCTTGCTTGTAGTTTCCACTGTATTTAATTCGAAAGAAATGGGTTTGTCCCCAAAGTCTTGTAAAAGCCAAGGGCAAATCTACCAGCCTCTCTCTTTTTTCTTTCTTCCTTATTTGCAATGTGTCAGCTTTTGTTGGGGGTGGGATGGTGGAAGGCACAGATGCTTTTTGGAGCTTTCTGTTGTGTATTAAAACAGGATCTGAACTTCATGTGTGTCTGGAATAATGTTTGTAGTGCAAAGCCCAGGCTGGCTTGAGAGCTGGCTCCAACCTCGTCTGAGCCCCCTCCTTCCCACTGCCTGAGTTTGCTCTTTTTGCTGTTTCTGGGCCAACTCTTCAGGAACAGCCTGTTCCCCCTGTTTGGGACTCATCACCACTCCCTCCTCCTTTTTCACAGCAGATGGGACAAGATGCTGTCTGTAGCTATCACTCTGCTGACTGCTGCACTGTAGCAGTTCTTGCTAAAAAAGCAAATGTCCCTTAGAAAAGTTGTTTGGATCAACCCATCTCTCAGACCTTGCACAGGAGACTTACATGGATGATCTTTTCTCCAAGCTCCCCTTGCCTGTATCTTCCTGCGATCCTGCTGGTTCCTCATGCTTGATGCTCTGCTCAGCCACTGCTATGGGCAGCCAAAACATGGGTGAGAGAACCTCGTGTTGCTATCCTGTCAGCATCAAGGACACACTGCTTCTTGGGGCTACAGCGTGGGGCTGGTCGAGGCAGTTAAAACCAGACTAGTGACCTAGGTGTGTGTGCACCCACAGCCTAGGTGACCTGGTCTTGATATGCGGCTCCAGGGTAGGAGATGGGCAAATGCCTGCTGCAAAACTGTGTTGCAATGCAATGGCTTTGTGAACTTACATGATGACTTAACCAACTTTATCCAAGTCTTGTAAGCCAAATATTCTGGGCCAAGCCCTGCTGGTTTTCAGAAAGGGAAAGAATTATGTTCCTAGCCATGAGCTAGCAGCCAAAAGAAGGATCCTTCCCATGCCAGGTCTGTAGCATTTTAAACATGGTGCTCCATGGAAATCCAGACCAACACAGACAAGATGTAGAGAAATTGTCCACGACAAAGTAAGGAAATTTGACAACTGTGAGAGCACATCAAGGTGAATATTTTGAATCTGAATTCAAGGTTTTCTTTAAAGAATGCTATCAAGTATCCAAACCATTAAAAAGAAACTTCTCTTAAATTCAGAGCTGTAGAGAAGATCTCAGAGCATCTGTAGATGGGAACTTCCTCATGAACTCCAGTGCTGAAGAAGCACTGTTTTGGAACAAAAACATGCTTTTATTCCCTCCTCATGAATGTCGAATAAATCTATTTTTTGTTTGAACAGTAGTTATTCCAAATGATCTTAACATTATGAACGCACCTGCTGCCTGCTCGCAGTTGCCCTGGCTTTTCAGCCTCTGCCTGTGGAAAGCCCCAGTGCTTTTTTGTATATTTTAATCTTATAATATTTTGGGGTCATCTTATTTCCTTTTAATGCTATTAAATTTTAAGTGATGTATACTCCCTACAGTTTTCACTCATTTTTTGCCAGACTGCAACCTATATAGATTATCTGATGCTATTAAGATCTACTGCATGAAATGATAAATCAACATTTACCCTGAATTGGGTAATCACCTGGAAAAAAAAACAGGATATGGATCTTAATCACTCTTAAAGATGAAAAATAAGACCAAAAATATAGCAGAGTGAACGTAAAACCCAGGCATCCTCTTCTGAAAAGCCACTAAAAAAGCACGCAGTATCTGTTCCCTTTTGGTTTGGGGACTTAATGGTTGTGGGCTCTTTGAATATGAGATGTGAGACCCTGGTCCCCAAGGGTCAGCCCTAAACTCCCCTAAACCATAGTGCATTTTGTAGCAGACTTGAAATTATTAGTTGTTGGCTTACTAAATGAGTGTATTTGGAAAAAGAAATGTTGTCGCTTCCCATTTTGCATCAGTCTTTTTGTAAAGGGTTTGCTTGCATCTATGTTTTGTTTTTCCCAATAAAAGAGGCTGAGTAGGAAGGATACCCCAAGTGCCATGTGAGTAACAAAGTTCACATTTTTTTTCTCACCTTCTGATAAAGCCAAATGCATTTTCTGCCTTTTTCTATTGTTCTGGTGGCTAGAGGGGTTTCAGACAATGATCATTGTCCCAGGGTTACACAGTACATTAACAAATAGTTTCTGTAACTGAAATAGAGGGGGGGAAGAAAGAAAAGCCCTTGTGTGTTACGATCAAAATGCTGAATTTAAGTGTTTTCTTGGAAAGCTAATGGAAGCTCTGTGTGGGGTCAGGAACTTGAGATTAGATCCGCACCAGTGTTCTAATATCTCTTTATTTTTCTCTGCTTCGTGTCTGAATCCAAATTGAAACCAATAAGACTTGGACACTCCTCTGAGGCTGTGAGACTGAGTGAAGAAATGGAGAAATAGGAAATAGAAATTAAAATTTCATAGCGTTATTCAACCAAGGAGAGTAGAAGAAAGAGCAGAGAAGTGGCCTGGAGACCAGGCGAAATGTGGGGGTGTATGTTGAGAGACAGGCAGTCATGGGAGGTCTGGTCCACAGCAATCTGGCTGCTTCAGGCTCAGTTCAACCTTAGGGCCTGGCAGTCATACTTAAGCCAGTAAATTCCCATCATGTGAGACTTCCTTGAACCTTGAATAGAGTTTATTTCTTCGTGGTGGCCTGGAAAGTGGATGCTATTGCTGATAAGTCCCGTCCAGCTGCCAGCACACTGGAGCCTGCTCTCTCCCCTCTCTGTACTTTGTTACTGCAGAACTTGCACAGTTGAGATCTTTCATTTTTGTATTAAATCTCAACTGTTAATCTCCTTGATAGATTTGAGGAAGAAAAGGACAAGTTAAAAAATGCAGTTCTGACTCCAGATTCCCCTTTCTTGTTGATACAGCTGTGTGTTTCCTACTGGATGGTTCAGTAAACAGACAGTTTTGCCCTTCAAATCTTGCAGTTGTGTTGCTTCACCATCACCGGTTTCTCTCCTTAAAGAAAATTTCCCCTCTTGTCTCTGTCCAGAGCAGCCTTTTTTTTTTCCCTTCTTCTGTGTTGTTTTTTTTTTTTTGCACATCCTCAAACATTTCACATCCTGTTGTGGTTTAACACTTTATTCAAAAAGAACAGGATTTCCTCTTGATTTTGGTGAAAATACTTCTCTCCTTTGCAACCCCATTTTCTGGTGTTGTGTTTCCGGAGGAGAAAGTAATTATACCTTCTAAGTTTAATTCACAGTAATTAAAATTCAATCAATAAATTCTCTGGCAAGACCATCAGCAGAAGACCGATGTACCAAAATTCTGTGAACAGAATTTTTACTGCATGAAATGAGAAAGTGTCTACTGGAGTTCAGTTTGGGATAAATTACATACCAAGGTATTTCAGCCCTTCATACCCGAATAAAATCATCGCATCTGTGTCTCTTTTCATTCTGGTGTTGTATGGCTATTGAACTGATGGCATTGCTGGTATCACACCCATTGGTGTGGATCTAGCTCCATCTGGCTGTGGCATCCTGACTGAAACCTCTCTGCTACTGGTGTGGAGCTACAAGTATACCCAGGCTGAGGAATATGCTGGCTGTCAGATAGCCATTCCTCTTATGTGAACAAAATGGAGAAACCTCATCTTTTTTGTAAAGTAGATAGATTGAAGATGTTCAGCTTTGGTGTCACCCTGCATTTAAAGTCCTCCAGACAGGTCTGAAAGTCATAGTCAGCAAAATACATATGCCACAAGCTGAATATTGATTTTTCTATGAGTGATTGGATAGAAATTTTTTCTTCCCAGGCACATCACCAGCATAGCCATGGGCCTATTAGCCCTTTTAGCAGCTCTGACTTTCTTATCTCTCCCTATCCATACTGATACTTTCATAGAGGAAGTCTCTTGGGATCTCACTTGCCCTTATTCTCTGGCTGCCATCTCCCTTGATGGCAGCTGCATGTTCCTCCACGGTCTGGGCAGCTCACAATCTTCAGGGTTATCACCCCTGTTCTGCAGATACAGAGAGGCTAAAAGCTGAGTTCAAATAGCAAAGTCATGCCCTAGTCTTTCAATCTAGAGCTTACTTTCTCTATCTTTAGCAGCACTAAAGTTAGATATTTTTTCTAGAGTAGTTATCCAGTCTCTTGTGCAGTCCGTGCAATGATCTCCTCCTCTGCTGTCAGCAGAGAGGGGCCCAGGGTTTGCATCCAGCAGCTGCGAGCACAGCTAGTTGCATGGAGGAGCTGAGGAGCGTAGGGTCTTTCACACCTAATCTCATCAGTGCAAAAGATCCCACTGAGTGCCTTGCAAATGTGGTAGCTGCTTATAACCAAATCTGCCATCTTTTGCAGCACTGGACAGTGAGCTAGTGATTTGCTCAGGGACATTTTTGGAGACATTGTGCCTATGCATTTGATTGTCAGTGGTGTCAGCTCTAAATTAATTTGACCATGTAAATCATCTGACTTTCATTAGCATCAATATTCTTTTAAGGCATTCATATTTTAGTCATGCTGTTCTGGCTGCCATTTATCCTTTGCAGTGTCTACGAGAAGCGAACAAGATGCATCCCTGTGCAACAACTGTGTGGCTATGTGGTCTACATTAGAAAGGAGCTTCCCTTCTCTTAAGAAACTGCCATTAAAATCAGTCTGCTTACATTGGCTCCTTTTAGTAGTCTTACTTGTACCTATGTCTTACTACATTGACACCTCCAGGTCCCAATCAGAACTGATTTCCTTCCACTCTCCTCCTCTCTCCAGCTATGTTCCTAGATCACTAAAAGTGAATATGTCTTGTGCGAGGGCTTATTTCTTTCTTGCGTTTTCTGGGGGAAAGCTGATCAGATACCCTTTTGTTTGTGTAAGAACCGAGTAGCTTCTACGTTCACTGAGAAGAAAAAAGTTATTTTTCTGCCTTTAATGGGATGAATTGATTCTCAAATGCCTGTATACTCCAAAACTTTGCCCTTCTGATGGACTTGTCTTGAAACTAGCATTTTTTTTCCTTTCTTAAGAAAGAAGTGGAGGTTGGTCTGTTGGTTGGTTGGTTGGGCCTGTAGCTCAGGTGAAGTTAATGACAGCATTCAGAAAATTAATAATAATGTAAAAACACTTCATGATTTTCCATGTCTTATTAGATGCCCTCTTTGGAATTTCTTTATTATTTTTTCATTTGACTGAAAGCAGTGATGGTGTTCATTTCTAACGTGATCCCCAGATCAGTTAGAGTTTCTTATGAAGAACTCATTTATCTCAGATTGATGCCAGCTTTAAGGGATTAGTTTCATACTAGATGGCATTCAGTTTGTGGACTTCCGATGTCCTTTTGCACATCCCTTACGCTCAGGTACTGTGTGGCATTGCACATCTGACTACCACTGAGACTGAGCTGAGGAGCTGCGTAAGTATATCACTAGATCTCAGTTTCCCAGATGTCAAAGAAAGAGGATGCCTCATTCCACCATTCTCCTTTTGGTAGACTCTGAACTATTTGGGCAGGCTTGTCTCTTGCAACAGATCATAAAACACTCAGCACAGGAGTGTCCTGGATCTGGTACATCCGATGATGAGTACATTGAGTGTACTCAATTTACAGTGTTTTCCTTTCTGCTTATAAAACCTGTACTCCAATCTGCTTCAAGTCTTGACTAGCATCTAGAAAAGTTAACAAAATCCAGATTTGTTTACTGGTTTCTTCCATCCTCATAGCTTTAGCTTTCATGATCTCCAATGTCATCTGTGTGAAGGGTCTTTGTATACATGTTTTGGCAAGTAATGTCTCTTCTCCACATGTTGAGCTAGTGAATTCATTCAGTTAGTCTGGGCTTGTTCCAGAGATTTGGGGCAGATAAGCTCAGCAAAGCTTGGGAAAAGGAGGCCTCTAGCTAATCACCACACTCCTGCTAAATGATCTCACCATAAATTTGGTAAGGTCATTTGTGCTGATCTCACTTTAACTTCTAATATGAGCTTAGCAATTCACCATTTCTCTAGCCTATGGGTCACGATGTTTCTGGCTTGCTGCCTACCTGGTGTGCATGGGTGCAAACTCCCTTCCAGCCATGCTCCCTGCATCTGAACTCATCTGGAGCTTGCAGCTACATTTTTATTGAATGTATTGGTTTTATTTAAAAGTCTTTAGTCCTTTTGTGTGTCTGAGTTCTGTTGTGTGGATTTTTGCTTTTTGAGTCAGAAGAAAAAATGTTAAGAAGAGCGTGCTTAGCATTCTGCAGCTTGCTCCTCTTTTTAGATGTCAGATATCACTGATGCAAAGGACTTCAGATTTCCTTTTTGAGATATTTTTCAGCACATTCTAAAACACAGTAACAAAATGTCTAATTAAATATGTTGGGAGGATTTTAAGAGACAGTTGTTTGACATTGGTAACCTGTGATATGGCTAAAAGCTTGATATCAGCTTTAGGAAGAAAACAGATTAGGGAAATAATATCATCTCCCCAGGGCATTTAGTACTTCAGTTCCTTGAGGAAGTGATTTAAAGCAGCATCTGTTCTGTGCTGTGTATTGTTTTACACTTTCTTTCAGATCCCTGAACCTGAAGTAGATTAATTGGATACACATCTATTTGTGTGAATCAGTTTATAACACTCAGAGAAATGTAACGGGAATATTGTCTAGGATTTTGAAAGAGGCAGAAGGGACCTATGTAATAGTGAAGACAGAAAACTTAACCACTGAAAATAGACCATGGCACTGTTTCTGTCCCACTGTCAATGTGAGAAGATGCCCCTAGAGTTTGATGGGGGAGGAGGCAGAAGGTGTTCAGTTCTCTTTTCCTATCTGTGACAACATGGGCACTCCGGTTACTTCATGTTCGTGGTTCATCCCTCACCCTGCCTTAACCATTTCACATGACTTTAACTTCCAGGGAGATTTTGTGGTTTGTCTCCTGACTACATGAGTCTCTTTTGCATCTGCACCCTCAGTGTGATAACAACACTCATTTGCTTCCCATACATCTTAGGACCCCTACAGTCCTGTTTTCAGAGATTTCCAGATGCCTGGCACTTGTTCAGAACATCAGTCCAACCTCTTGCTGTCTCGATGCATCTCGTTGTCTTCAACTCCTGTTTCCCTTCCTTAATTTAAATACCACTGTTCCTATCTCAGTAAGTTTGTAACACTGTAAATACTTCCTTTACCCCCTTGAGTTTTCTCCTCTCAGACTTTGCACACTGTGCACAGTCGCTGACGAGGAGGCGTGCAGCTCTTGCCACCTCTTCAGTCTTCCTTGTATCAGTCCAAATTAGTGTAATCAAATCTACTTACCTAATAATCCCCAGAATTTTAGAAAACAGTCTGGTTTTCACGTACAGTGGTTAAAGTTCCTTTTACACTGCTGTAGCCTTATAAAAGAAAACTAAACTCTCTATGTTTGCCATAATGTTATCAGTAACTCCATGTCATCTGTACCAATCATGGGAACATGTTTTCCGCTGTCTGGTACGTCATGTAGTCCTTTCTACCCACATGCAGTGAGCACCAATGATTTAGCAGACTCTTGCACAGCTGTTTCTGGATATGGGAAGTTCAGTGCAATAAGCGTTGGTCCGTGATCTTTGGAAGTTAATCTGTTTATTCTCAGGGGATCTCATGGTGGGTGATATCAGTTGAATTTTTCACACTACAGATGATGAAGTATCACAAGGCCTCCAAGTATAGCAATATCATTATACGTGTTAAACAAGGGTCAGTGGGGTTTCTGGAGGCTGTGAGGGAGGTTCTGCATCTCTCATCCTTCACTTAATCTCTTGTTCCCATTAGACAGAATGAGACTTGATGTTGGTTGAGGGAGACTTTATCCAGTGGTGAATCCTGCAGGCTCTTCCTCTTCCCATCTTCCTCATAATACTTTCTCCTCTTTCGGACCAAAAGGTCTCCTTTGATGTCCTCTCATCATTTGTGAACTCTATATACTGCAGCTTTGCTTTGGCACTTGGCTGAGAAAAGGAATAAGTGTCGCAGTCCAGGAGAAAGAAAGAAGGGGTCACAATTGATTGCTCCACATCCTCACTGCTGAAGCACAGAAGCTGTCTCCATGCTCTCAGGCTGTCTCTGTGGTGGGAAGTAAAAGAGAAGATGAAGCCAGAATCTACACTAAGAGCCGAGTAGAGTTAAGTTGGGCCATGCAGAGTGGTGGAGACCAAGGCACAAGATTTGCCCTTGCAAGCACAACACAGCAATCACATGGATGGGATTTAGCATTGCTGGTACTTAGAACTGCAGTATTACCATTATTCTTTTCCACCACTCAGTATAAGATCCAATCTGATGATACTCCTCTCCCACTCTGGGTTTCGCTGTTTTCCTGATTTTGTTTTCTAGAAACAGCCTCAAGCCTTAGTCAGACTCTGGTTGAACATTTGGATTCCATCATTCTGTGAAGAAAAGCTGCTTTCTGCTCAACAGAAGTATGGCCAGAATAATCCCAGGTCAGATAAGCAGACTGCGGCAGATACTGATCTGGATGCCTTTGCTTCAAATGTACAAATGCTGCTTTACTGATCTCTCTGCCCACACAGAGCTAACTCACTTCAGATGCTACAACAGACTTCTGCCATTATTTTGCCTAGCAAAGGGTAAGATAACATGTATCATTTCAAGTTGGGTCCTAATGTTCTGCAATCAGACTCCGAAATAACTTCAGGTCCTCCTAGACTATGCAAAAGTCTGGCATCTTCTGTTGGCCCTAAGGATGTTGCTGGCCTATATGTCTTCCATCTATATTCTCTGTCTAACAGACCTCATAAAATACTATAAGCTACAGTTACCAAAATATGCCATGCTTGGCGCAAAAATATTCTTTCACAATGGGACTGTTTACCTGGAAATGCTGCTGTTCATTCAGACAAGTTGTAGGCTCCATCTGTTTTTTACTTAACCACAGGGATGTAGCAATGCAGTCTTACTGCTCATCTTTCATTGAGAATCTTGAGGTGGCTTTGATATAAAGATACAATGCTATATTAAATGGCAGTTATGGGTTTTTAGATGAAGCCATGCATGCCATGTGTTCCAAAGGGGCCATTAAAGTAGTAGTAGCAGCAGTTTCTCTTTCCTTCTATTATCTTGAAATCTTCCAGCTCCAAAACCAGACTTCTGGCAGGTTTCCTGTTATCAGATAAAAAAATAGCTAGCTGCCAAATAGCATTTTTGGCTGTGCTCATGATATGAGAGGGGATGGACCTGCAAAATAGAATTCTTTTGTCTGCATTAAATGCATCATTTAACAAAAAGATTGGCTTTTATTTCTCTATGCCAGAACTAGACTTTAGGTGGCACAAGACAGGATGGAACTGGTGAAGACATCTTGTTGGTCATTCAGGTTTATGGGCATATTTCACATATGGTTTTGGCAAGCTGAGGATGGAGAACTCAGAGCCTCCCTGGATGACCCGTCCTGGTGCTGCACGGCTCTTACAGTGAAGAAGTTGCCTTCCTGGTGTTCAGACTAAACGTCTCCAACTACATTTTGTGGCTGCTGCCCGTTAGTGTACTTTCTACTACCACTGAGAAGAGTGGACAGATACCACATCACCTGTTAACCTCTTTGCAGACTACTCAAACCCAGTTGCCTCAGCGTCTTGTCCTGGGTCACAAGCTTTAGGTCTCTGATCATCTTGGTTGCTGTGCTCTGCCAATACCTTGATATGCCCTTTAAAGTGAGGGTTCAAAACTGTAGTCCAGGAAGCGAATTAATCTACTGAGATCTCAACTAGACCAGGTTCTTTTCCATATTCCCTCTAAACAAACTATTAAATGCTGGCAAAATGAGAGCAAGTAACTAGCCCTTAGTACGAATTTCAAGGAGGAAGACACTTTGACAGTTAGAAGATAAAGTGATCAACTTGGAAAGGCAAAGGTAGGGGGAAATAGCAGTGGAAACTTGACATGGGAGGAAAATTGCTATTTAAAGGAAATAAGGATGCATAACTTCATCAATTCATCGGCAACTCTAGGGAAGTATAGATATTAGGTCAAGTAAAATTTTTCAGGCTTGAGAATTTAAATAATCAAACTGTAAAACAAAAAGTTGTTCTAAGTCAGAATGCTCTGCACTGGAACAGAATTGTTGATACTTGAAAATGCAGATTTTAATTTTTATTAGAAAAATAATGAAAATCAATATTATTTTGAAAAATGACATGAAATCTGTGTTATTCTTGCCATGGGAAAAAAAAAAATAATAGGTGGAGCTTCTTAATTTTACTTACTTTACTTTTTTGCCCAACTTGGGACAGAGTGTCCGCAAGGGACTTAGAGGACAGAAGGCGTCTTCCTTTTGATTTCAAGGCCATGACTGAAAAATAGGAGATGATGAAATATAGAACATGGCTAATTGCAAAGTTAAACCTCTGCCAAAGCAGTCTGCTCTTGTCTGGGAGCTGGAACTGTGATACTGCTTTTGTTACCCAGCTCATGGCACATATGTCAACGTCTTGTTCTGTACAGTTTTAAGATGGTTTGTAAGCCTGACCTTGGATTGTCCGAATGCACTTTCCACTTTCCTAGAATTGAAGTCTGTCTGCTTGTTCTTTCTGGAGACTTTTCTCATTGCTCCTCCAGATGTTCTCTGTTACTTTTTTTAAACTCTAGTTCAAGCTGGTTTCACTGGATGAGCTCATTAGCTGCACAAACTGAACATGTGCAGAGCAAGATATTAAAATGTTCTTACAACACAGAAACTATGCTGTTTAATATCTTGATCAGTGGAGTCTGTGGTGGCAGTGTCAACTTGCTAAGGATGTCCAAACATTTTTAGGTCACCCTATTTCAATTGAGTGCTACTCTTACTGGGACAACACTTATGAAACATCAGATTGCTTTCTAACAGGGAAGTTCTTTCCCTCTGAACATTTCATGGAAAAATGTGAAGAAAATATGAGGCCACACTGAGTTTGCCAGTATAAACAATATTTTGGCAAAGAGGTGAATGTATGTAATCTTTACTCTGTAATTGTCTAAACTGAGTTAGAAAAGACTATTCCAAACATCTGCCTACATTCTTCCCACAGATACATTTCCCAAAATAAAGTTATGGGAAGTTGATTATTCAACACTCATAGATCCACAAAAATATTAATGGTTGACTCACTCTGGATATTTTATTTTCTTAGGCTATTGAGTGTTATGCTTCATGCAGAATGTTCCTTTCTGTTCAGCGTACAGTGCACAGTAAGAATAAATCCAGCTGGGACTTGACATCTATAAAACTGTCTTATATTTTCTGGGTTCAGAATCTGTTATTTTACAGTATGCTCTGAAGATTTAATGTCTGGGATCAATTTTAATGAGGTATTTAGAAGTTCATGTGTTCTTTGGGGAAGCTGAGCCCCGAATAATCATATTTTCCTCTTACCATTACAGGTCCTGCAGAATCTGATTTATATCTCTGTCCTGATGCTAGCTCACTTGTCACTAGTATTACCTTGTGATAGCTTACGAGCATTCGTGGGGACTTAGGGATTTGTAGCAAGACTGTAACAGTGAGGAAGTCCTGATGGTACTGTAATTACTGCTGATCTTGCTGTAAGAACTGGCTCTTAGTTGACCCATCTGTTTTGGGTGTAATAATAATGCAAATATTCAACAATGTTCAACTCAGAAGATCTAACTAAGCAAGATCAAGGAACAAACTTCTACCTTGATGGCCTGGTCTTGTTTTTTATTGCTGATGTGCCCATCTCTCTGACATACATTATGAGTTGTTAACCTCTGTTTGTTCTCGGATGAAACTAAGCAATCTCTGTGCTTGCAGAGAGATGCAACTGAGGGATGGAAGGGTATGTGGCTTTATTTAATAGATTATTTATATTTCATTTTGTCTTTTAATTTTTACTCCTTTATTAAGCTTCAGACACCATGTTCCCCTGGGAACTGTGTTACATCAGGTTAGTATTAAGATGTTCGCAACTCTGTGAATGTAGATGTGAGTGTCCTGGGGCACCTTTTAAAATCATTTTGGTTAACGGGATCATTTAGGATGGTACGTGGTCTTGGAGTTGGCTCTACGGGTGTTTCTGCTTGTGCTGTCTAAATAGTTCAGCCAGTAGATGGAACCAGGAGAAAGCAGATGTGTGGTCTGGCAGAGAGACAGTACAAATGCACAGCCCTTTCCTGGGAGATGCATCCCTAGGATTCTGCTTAAAGTTGTGTTTTCAACTTCAGTGTCCCTGTTTAGGACAGCCAAACTGCAAAATCTGGAGTTATTTCTAAACAGTGACAGGCTGATGCTGTCAGGCCTTGGTACAAGAACTCCCAGCAGTAAGGACGTTTGAATCAGTCTGAAAATCAGCTGATTTGATCCCATAGTACTAAGGAGGACATTTTAATAAAGATTTCCTTACTGACCGTTTTCTCTTGTGAATGTATCAGAGAGAGAGGACAGGGGATAATCCAGATGACGTTGTATCCCTCCATCAATGACACCTGACATTTGCTCAGAAAGGCAGTATCCGAAAAGTAGGTTAAAAATATTCCTTTAATGTGTTCTACTGTGGGAAATTAAAAGGAGTCCACCCAATGGCATGTGCCCTGCAAAACACAGCTTGTGCAGCTAAGAGTGAGCTCAAAAGTCCTTTTTTTAGAGCAAATTACCACCAAGGAGAAAACAGCAGGAGGTGATAAGGTACTATGGTTTGAGCAGACACCTCTCTGCCAACTTCTCATAACCATTTCACCAGCGGTGCCAATAGCCAGAGGAATTGAATTTACAAGTCACCATCCTTTCTGGACTTTTTCCCTTCAGTAAACTGGAGGGGAAGAACATGGATAGCTTCTCCCTACCTTAACCCAGCTCATCGTGATAGAAAAATACTTGAAACAAAAAGGCTTTAAGAGTAAGATCTTGCAGCACTGAAACTGTGAAATCAATACACATGAATATATTTTTAAACACCTGTAAAAACTGGAAGCAAAGGAATATATTGCAATGCATCTAGAGTTTTGCTGCTTAAAAGCAAATCTGGAGGTTTCCTCATGCATTATGTAAAAGTGCGGCTATATATCTGGCTAGCTTGCAATTTGGACTGTATACACTCATTTCAAATGTAGCTTGGTCTTTCCAGTTTTCAAAACTAAAACAAACTTACAATTAGAGTATTTCCCAACGAATTGAAACTATACTTTGACAGTAGGTAGAACATGCTGCTAAAATGCTGCTATCCATTTTTTAGTATCTTTAAGACTTGGATAGTGAAACTCATGGCTATTAAAAATATTGAGTTTGTGGCCATGGCAGGCAGTGAGTAATTTTTTATTTTCTCCTTCTCTCCTCTTGAATGTGAACACAGAAATTAGCTGGAAATTGTTGCTAGTGAAATGCTATTTTCTGCAGACGCAAAAAGAAAGTAATTTTGGAGCTTGCCAAGCATAAATAAGGAGCGACTTTAATAGAGAGTTATCAGCCATGGCAGGGTGAGAAAGGCTTCATCTTACTTTAATGAGAATGGGCTTGTACCTCCAAAAGTAGCAAAATTAAAGCTCATGAATAACTTGTGGTGGAATATTTTCTCCTTGGCATCCAGGATAACAAATCTGCAGACCCCAAGATAGAAGCATAATTATACAAAACAAGTTAATTACCAGTACCTGGAAAAATTAATTTCCAAGCAGGCACATTCTTTTAGCTTTCTGACATTTTAAAATAAACCTGTCAAATCCCCACCACTGTGCTTTTTGGTGTTGAGTTTCTCTTCACTCTCATTTTGGGTCTCTTACAAAACTGTTGTCTTCCTATATGTTATATTGACAATAAAGACATGACTTCTGAAACCCTAAATTACATTAGATTTCCTTGTTTGTTTGTTTCTAGTTAAGGATGGCCATTGATGAAGGCCATTACAGTGTGATTTCCTGTTGATAACACCTGTGGAAAGAGCTGTTATTTATAAAGCATTATTCATGATGCCTTAACCATCATACCTATAAATAAGAAAGTGTCTAGATCCCAAAATGTTCTGGCACATTGAAGTAGTTGGGCTGAACGACTTTTCCAAAGGGATTTAGATACTCCAGTGGTGACAGCTGACCATGGTAAAGGAAAAGTCAAGATTTTTATAAATGTACAGAATTGTTTCTCCCATAGCAAAGCTCTGAGGGACTTAGGAAGGGAGGAGGGCTTGGAAGCTGTACAGGTTGTGCACTTGTTCTAGTGTTCAGTGGACAACAGTTTCCAAAGGCTGGGTTTTTGTTGGGTGGCGATGGAGTCCAGGACTTGATGCTGCTTCCATCTCTCCATGCCTTCCCTATTTGTAAAAGACAGGAGTCAGAGTATTTTGATGCCTGTCCACACCGATTATTTAAAGATGCCTAAGCAGCCCACACTAAGTGTCCTTCCTATGCCTTACTGAGCCATACCACTGGACATTTTAGCTGGCACGTGCAAGAACTACAATAGCTAGTCACTATAAGGACACTTCAAAAGCTTCCTTGGCCAGCTCAGGCTCTAGACCTAGAGGAAGGTCTGCTAAATAATTTACTCTAAATTCCTGTCTCTCACAAGCCACCAAATGGCTCCCAGCTACCCTTTACAAGAATTCAGCCTCAGTCCTTCACATATTAACTAAAACCAAAGGACTAGCAGGCTTCCTCTTTGTTACGTGTGTCGATTCACAGACACTTTCATATCTACAAGGGTAGAAGCTGTTTGCTTGCTCATATTGACCATAGAAACAAGGAACTGTGAAAGGATTTACTTACAGGGTTGGGCCATAGCAATGGGCTCTTTAAATAGCTATGTGACTTTTGTCTGTGTATCTGGATTTGATTATTAAGCACTTTTTTAATGATCAGCAACAAAGTAAATAGGTTTATTGCACTTGAAGAGGCCTCTCTTCTCAAGTGACAGATTATTGCACCTACTCAAACTATAGTGAGTGGAATGAAAAATACTACTATTAAAAGGCCAGGGCTTTTCATTGATCTGAATGTTCCTCTTTTAACAACTTTGGCAGCATCAAGGAGCCTTAAAGTGGGAATAAATTATATTGGTATGTTTTAGTTTAAACATGAGTTTAAAGGTGATTTTAAGCCAACTTTAAGGCCAACTGTTTGTAAAGGGGACCTTAATGGAACTGGGAATTATGCCCAGAGTAAACACATTGCCTATTTGGCAGTGATTAGCAATGTGTTAACAATTTAGTGGTCTAAATACAGGGTAACTAATTACTAAGATACTTAAATACACTTTCAGATACAGCAGTAGCAGGTTTAGAAATGTACTTTAATAAAAATTGGAATCTGCTAATAAGGAAGCTGTAGAAGACAGCAAAAGGGCTTTGCAGAGGTATCCTGATGGATAGCTCATCAGCTGTGGGGTCACAATACTTAGGGATGCTTTTCCCCAGAAAGCCTTGGGTTGAGGCATTTTGTTCATGGAGAGCTGGTGGAAAGCCTTTTGTTTGAGACATCTGAAACTGTAAAGAGAACAAAACACTGGGGAGTATATGGTACAGTACAAGGTAGTCAGGAATGGATCGGATTGCCTCAGTAATTTCTAGACCTTGACTTTTCCTACCTGAACTTTGTAGGGTTACACACTTATTCTTTGCAGCCCTCAGATCTAGTCACCAGAAAGGGATTCTGGACCACATGTGCCCAAGCAGGGTCATGTTCTGGCTACTGTTGATAGCCTGTAAATAACCCCATTTATTTTTGTGCCTGAGCTACTGTGCTCTGCTTGACCCGCATGTGCAGCTCAGGTTTTCCGTGCAGTGATCCTGGTAGAAAAGGCACATCTTTGCTTTGTCACTGGGCTGATTTGCACCCTTCCTGCACCACAAGCATGGCTGGTGCTGTTAAATGTCATCCAGAGTTTGCTCTGCAGGGAGTGGAGAGTGCAGAAGGCAATGAACCTCTGCCCTCTCTGGGTTTTGCTATGAGCTAAGGTACCCCAGCACTCCATCATATCAGTAATAGTGACCTGAATGTGTCTCCTGGAACCACATTACTGCATTACATGAAATCCCTTTTCTACCATGATTTACCTTGATCAGATTTTTTATCTGATCATCAGATTTTGAATTAGCTTGCAATTTTGTTATTTTCTTATTTGCTAAGGAGATCAGGAAATGGAAACTTGGCAGTATCCTCCCCATAAAAGTTTTCCTTCCTTGCTCACCATGCTGGCAAATATTTATGCACGGCTAGCAGGAGAAACACTAACATTATGCAGCTTCACTTACACTCATCCAACTTACAGGTCCCACAGTGACTCCATGTAGGACAAAAGCATGTGCCAAAAGGCGTAGGTAGAAAAATCACTGCAGAAATATCCCAGTTGTTTGACTGTGTGGGCCAGGGCAACAGCACGGGAACTATGTGAGACCTGGAAGAGCCCATCACAAACAGACCTAAGAGCCTCATGACTACTTTAGGATTCACAGAGAGTATTTCTAGTATTTCTGCTGAGTATGGTAGTCTGAACACTGCGAAGGATGAATAAGGGTGGTTGTCAGAGTCCTTAGAGGAAATATATGCTTTTTTTTTTTTTTAAAATGTTATAGCCATAGTGTAGCTTCACTTCTTAGGACTGGGACTCTGTCAGGGAGCTGAACTGCATGTGTGTTGTGTTATAGGGGTGGAGACAAGCAAAACTTTTTTCAAACAGAGGTGGGTGAACTTGTGCATCATGACGTTCACAGCCAGTTAGCCAGATTTTGGTTTCAGAGGTTATCTTCTCCTTTCACTAACCTCATCTCTATTCAAGGCAAAGGGCTAGGACATTGTAAAGCAGCAGTTGTTGTGGTATTAGTCGTACTGCAAGAAGAGACAAAATGGCCAAGACATCCTCAGGAGGCCTGTGATGGGATGCTAGGCCTGTGGGTTTCAGATCATCCTCGCAACACAGAGGTTCATGACTGGGTGTCTGTGAGGATGGTGGGCTCACAGGCCTGCTCCCAGTGCCCTCCTGGATTTATGGGATCCCGTGTTTTGCTTGCAAGACCCACATAAATATGGATAAGCCTAAGGAAGACAAGACCAAACAGGGTCACATTGCTTTCACACTCTGACACGATGAGCTTTATCTTGCTTGGTGACCTGAAGGGCAGTGACTGCTGGACGACGAAGCCTTTGAGTGGCCAAAAAGCCCTAGAACTATCTCTTAGTCAACAGGGACAACAGCTATGGGATGGCACAATCCTCTGCCAGAGCCAAGCACCACAGGGTGACACAGGCTGGACACACATCACGCCTTCTTCTCATGTATCAAAGGGGTTTTGACGTGCCCCTACACCAAGAGACACCTCTGTTTAGAGAGGAGAGGTCTGGAAAAGGCTGAGTACCAGCGGGCTGAGGCTATGCAGTTTGGATATTAGTCCAAGCTGCAGAGCATTTGGCCTCGGCTGGTATCTGAAGGGGTTTACAAGAGAGCGGTGACCATTCCCTTTCCATGGCTCTTTGACAATTATTCGCTGGTTTTCTTACAGTCCCTTTAGACCTGAGGGGATTTTAACTGAGGACTAATCACCACAAGGTTCACAGCCCCCTTTTCTCTGGAACTCTCTCCAAGCTGTGTTTCTTTCTTTGTAGGCCATTGCCCAGACCTCTACCACCATGACCCCCACCGTCCCTGCCACGACAGAGGCCTACACGCGGACTCAGTACTGTAAGTGGCCATGCGAGTGTCCAAAGTCCCCACCTCGGTGCTCGGTAGGCATCAGCCTGGTCACAGACGGCTGCGACTGCTGCAAGACGTGTGCCAAGCAGCGTGGAGAAAGTTGCACTGAGGCCGACACCTGTGATTTCCACAGGGGCTTGTACTGTGACTACAGTGGAGACAGACCTAGGTACGAAATAGGAGTATGTGCACGTAAGTGATGTACATATATTTTTGACTTAGATATACATTGATAGCTCCCCTCAGTCTGAGCAATGGTTGAGATTTATCTCATTAGACACCTTCTGTTTCCTTATAGCTGTCTTCATTCTCAGGGCAGTTGGCTGGATGAGAAATGACATCTGAATTCTTACTCTTTAAGTTTGCTGCAGCTAAGAACAAGGAGTGACCACCATTTGAAGGTCTTCAGATTTGCAAGTAGATGATTCTGTATTCCCCGTTACAGGAGAAGGTTCTGTAGTGGACTGGGGATGAAGGAAGGATAAGTATGCAGCTGTCTTTAAAGACAAGCAATATGGGCATCTACATGAAAACCATGACATTAAGGAGATGCTTTTGGCTTATTCCCAATAGTGCATCCCTTGGAAAGATAGCATGCGGTGTTCTGTCAAGAGTGTCATGGATGAGTCATCTCCTAGCAAAGTTTCCTGGTGACAAATTGAGATCTGAGCCTTAATCTTACAATGGTTTCATTCAAGTTAGCTGCCATGAAGCAGAAGGATTTCTTCCTGCCTGTCATAACAAACTCTTGGTGGGATAATTCATGTGACTGGAATGTTCTTATTCAAGAAGAAGAGGAAAAAGAACTGAGGTAGTGTTTTGTGTGTCAAGGATATATTCACTTGTTCTGAGATCCAGAACATGGAGGGAATCTGACAAATGTCATAAATGATTGAAAATCATTACTCTGGTAATGATTAAATGGGAAACGATCATGAGTACAACCCCACAAATAGCTTATCAGAAAGGATACTGACTGTTTAGTGAGTTATTAGAACATATTAGTTATGGCTTTAGATGCATAAACAGGAAAAAGCCATTTAGAGGGAGGGTCTTCTAGGCTGGAATATAACCATGAATGAGATACTAATAGAAAATGTAAAGGTGGAAGGAAACCTGGAGGAGAGCTGATTGCTAGATGAATAGATAGAATAATTGATCCGTAGGAAAGAGAAAAGATTGTGAAAAGTGGGCTTCAATAAACTTAGAATACCAGCAGAAGTTTCACAAGGGGTAAGTCTGATGAGTAAAGAGGTTCAGGGTAGCTGACAGTTTATCACAGAAATGATACTGGGGATTGTTGTTCCTCAGCAGAAGAAGGATGGGAAGTGTAGTAAGAAATGAACTGGGCTTTGCGTTAGCTCAGCCACAAAAAAAAAGCATGCAGAAAGTGCAGTCTAACCAGATTTTTGTAGGATACAGGCAAAACAACAACAAGAGAAGGTACATGCAAGGAGCCATAAGCTTAAACTGATTTTTAAGAATAGAAAAGATCCAAGATTAAGAAAAGAAGATATGAGACTCTTCAAATGTATTGTCTGGAGTGTCTACGGAGCATTCATGGGAGGTCTGTAAGAATAGGTTAGACAAATATCTGTCAAGAATGACATCATTACAGCTGGTCCTGTGTTGGGAGAGGAAAACAAGCGGGATGTTGTCTCAAAGCTACCTCAGCCTTCCTAGGCCTCTTTAAAGACCTTCATGTTGCTTCACATTGATTTATTTAAATGCTTGCTTTCTTCATTGGATATTTTCTGGTTTTTTGTAGTCCTCCCATACAATACAGGCATTCAGTATGCCGGTGGCAACAGCACTGTGATGTAGGAACATTGATCCCCAACTTCTCCAGTGAGGTCTGGAAGGATTCCCAATCTGCACTTTCACATCCCTACCGCCATGACACTATATCCCCTATTATGTGACATTTACGGTTATATGGTGAGGGGCATTGTGGAATGCACAGCTGAGGGGCATAAAAGTAGGTCTTTCCATGGTTAGGAAGTGAAGCGGCTTGTCTCTGGCTGCCGTAGAAAGCTGTGGTCTTCCTTTTGCTTTCAGCATCCAGGTAGATGCACACAACAGGATCTGCTGACATGTTCTTTTTTGTGCACTGGGTCATACATAGGCTGCATCACTCCACCCTGGGTACACCAGCTTCTGCCCTGACTACAGGGTGAGTGAAGGCAAGAGTGGGACTCCTGTGCTTGGGTGTTGGGGACTAACTGCTGTGAGGAATTTGCTTTACAGCTGGATGCCAAAAGCTAGGTCTAGAGAATCCAGTGCACGTAGGACTACAGAAATAATATAATTTGTGGAAAATAAAGATCTTGAAAAAGCTAGGAACTCATGTTGGGAAAGGGAATGGGGTGAAACTGTGGGAAATTCCGGCTGTTTCTGGACTGGCATGCTGAGGTATGTCCCAGGATCTGGTCAACCAGACATCAGATAGGAGCCTTCTGCGAGTCTCTACATCTCTCCTTGTTGGTTTTTCTCTGCACTGAAGCAGAGAGAGCAGGGTGCTGAGCACACGTCCAGGTGCAGAGGCAGGTGTTGTGCATGTGGGGCCAGGAATAGGGATGTGCTCCCAAATTGCCTAATTTAGATGCAGACTCAGTGAAGTTCTGTATGAAGGCATTCAACAGCCCCTTTGTCTATGCTTGGAGATGTTCTCATGATGAACCTCTTGATGTATGAGACCTGCAGGTGGCTGAGTTAACACAGTCCAGGAAGGATATGCTGGTAGCAAAACACCAGGAAATACAACATTTTCTTGAACTGTCATAATCCGTGTGCATACCTAGAAGTTTAACTGAATTCTCAGCTCTGGCACCAGCACAGAATGATGTCTCTTCAATATAAAGGCTGAAGCAATATCAAAATGGGAGCTGAGCACAAACTTGAGAACTGGATCTGTGCTTCAAATTCCAACAACTCTCATTTTTGTGCAGAAGGGGTTTGCGTTTGATGTTTTCATTCAACCCACTCTAAAAATAGAAAGACTTTGCATAATTTTAATCCAGCATTTCAATTTGTGTTGGCTCTGAAGCAGCCACATTGCAGCTCCCTTTCCAACCAGACTTAAAATTTAAGCAATCTGATCGGTGCGTTCACACTGCCTCCGTGTGACCAAACAAGAAACTGAAGTTTGAATTTCCCATTAGAAGATTTCTGCCACCGATTCCAAATAACTGTCCATAACTTTGAAACAAAAAAATTGCTGTTCTTTTCAATCAATGTAATTCCTGTTCATGGGCAATCAAAAAGCTTGATTTTTTTGGTGATTTTATTTAAAAATATACATCAAATACTAATTTTCATGGCTTTATAATATGTTACTTCATTTTCCAAGAAAACTGTTCTGTGATAAACTGGGTGGGATCTAGTTGCCTAAATATAGGAATCCAGTACCATTAACACCTTTGCTACCTTGGCTTTGCTACCTCCCACTTCTGCTTCAAATGGGTACAGGTGTTGTGAAGAGCTGTGCCATATTTGCAGTTCCATGTAGTGCTCTCATCTGTCCCTGAAAACCTCAAATTTCGCTCAATATCTGTTTTAATTACTTTGATTGCTGGTAATCAAAGTAATTGATTACTTTTACCAGCACACCATGAAATGATTTTTTAAGTGTTCATTTGTGGATAAAGCTTGTTTTATTGTCTAACTTCTTTTTTCCATGAAGCATTCAAGTCAAAAACTCTTTTTTTTTTTTTTTTTTTTTTTGCTGTGATTCAGAATGAAAATAGTTTCCTAGATAGTGTGGCCACATTTGGCTCAGCATCACACTGAACACATTGCCTCGCAGCACTGCCATGTCTCTGCATCGGCTCCATTAGCCCAGGGAGGAGCTTGGTAAAGAAACATATCAGCGCTGTTTGTTGCCAGCATTATTTTAATGGTGTTCTGTGTGTTTTTCTCTCTTTTTCTTTCCTTTCAGAGATTGTGGGTGTAGGATGTGTCCTCAATGGAGTCAGGTATAACAATGGGGACACATTTCAGCCCAACTGCAAATACAACTGCACGTGCATTAATGGGGCTGTGGGCTGTATTCCCATGTGCACAAACTCACGTCCTCCCCTTGTCTGGTGCCCAAATCCAAAGCTGATTAAGATGGCAGGGAAGTGCTGTGAGCAGTGGATTTGTGATGACTCCAAGAAAATCAGGAAGACGTCTCCACGCCACATCTCCTCTGCAGGTACGGTGGGAGCGAGGTGGACCTCTCCTTTGTTATTGGGCAACTGAAGTCAGAGCCTACAACCAAAGTGTCAGCTTGTACTTCCAGACCTGGAAGGCATCTAGTCTTTGTCTGAATGAGGCACAGAGACTCCTATACAGCATGCAGTGAAGGATAGGACATGCAAACACCAGTGGTGTGCTTGAATTCCTTAGCAGCGATATGAGATTCACCAAACATGCTTGTGTGACAAAGCCCCCTTCAAAGCACACATCTGCTGGCACTTTTAAGATGTCACAAGTCCTTTTTACTTCACGTTTTTTCCTTTTTTTTCAGTCTAGCCCTTCTGGAAAGCACAATGGGTTCAGTTTAATTTGGGACTGAGGCTTTCTGTCCAGGTTGTATTGCTTTTATGATTTTAAAACCCCTGTATCTTAGTAGTTCCAAATTTACAGAAGATCTTGAAAACAGTTATTGTGGTGGAAGTTTCTCTGCCAATTGGGCTAGATCGTCTTTGTGTTAGTATAGCTTTTTAGCAATTCTGGACTGATGACGTTATTGAACTACCTATTTTATGTATCACATACATTATCTTCTTTCCTCACACTCACATACATAGTAAGGATCATATATGCCACTGCACAAAAGTGCTACAATTTGTCTCAAACATGGTCGCAAATGCTTAAGACGGGGTCATCTTGCCATATGTCTTAAATTTATCCTCATAACACCCTGTGATGCAATGTAGTGACATTAGACACATTAGCTCCGTATTTTAGAGTATCTCACAAAAGCAGAGCTCTAGGAGACATAGGATACTTCTTGTAAACCAGGATTTTGGTTCCTTGATGGTAAGCAGTCTTTCCCCAATCCTTGGTCTGTATTTTTTGCACAAAACGAAACAAAGCCTTGGTCTCCAATTTGTGGGTTAAAAACACCAGAATTTAGTCCTCAGTTCTGTCCCTGGTAGCTTTAAACTGTGAGTCAGGTGCAAATTCAAATCACCTACTAGTGAAATTGGCCTTATGTCTTTATGACCTGTGTCCCAAAATGGTCATAACACAACTCTCCTTGCCTGACTTTTCCCCTTACAAGTAGAAGTCTTATAGAAGTGAGACTAGCATTTATTACATTTAATATCATAATAAATATAATAATAAATATCATAGTGAGCAAGCTCAATGCAGCAGAGTTTCTATCAGAATTTTGCCTGTGGGCTGTACTGTGAGTTGCAGACCAGTGGGGACCTTGGCCAAGGCTGTGAAGGAACCTGAACTGGGGTCATTGGCTGCTTCCAAAACACAGCCCACCCTTTCTTCAAGTAGCTGCCGAGCTCCCTGAGAGCTATTCAAGCTGCTCTTCCTCCCAGTGAAAGGCTATGGCCGCCTCCCAAGCCCCTTGGCCATCCAGCAAAGACTGTCAACCACTTGCTGCTACAGGGAATCAGTTGAATGGGCTCAGAAATAAACCTTCATGGTGAGATCAGATCTCATCCCTTTTCTGCACCGGCTGGTGCAGGCTTCTATAATTGTTTGCATTGTGGCAGCACCTGGGGGTCCCAGACAAGGACCTCCTTGTGTGAGGCTGTGAAGGGAAATAAAGAAATGAGCCCTGGCCCCAAGCGCTCGCAGCACTGGAGAGTCTGACACAAGTAGGTCAGCAACAAAGGGGGTGGGATGAGGAGGTTCACAGGAACGCTGAGCCACTTCACTGTGATTTAATTATTTGGGTTAGTGGCCTGAATGTGTAATGAGCTGGGGAGAGGGTGTTTAATATGGAAAGTTGCCTTGGCTGAATCATGTGGGGTTAATCTGGTCTCTGCAGCGTATGAGGGAGAGGATGAAGCCTGGCAGAAGAACTGCATTGTTCACACCTCGTCCTGGAGTCCCTGCTCAAAGACCTGTGGGCTGGGCATCTCCACCAGGATTTCCAACGACAATGACCAGTGCCGGCTCCTGAAGGAAAGCCGCCTATGCAACATGCGGCCCTGTGAGGTGGATATAACCAAGCACATTAAGGTGGGGACTGTTTCTTCATGTGCCCCTTGAACTTTGCCTGGTCACAGCATCAGCCTTTGTTTGGCAGCACTCAGGCCTCTGAGAGCAGCACTTCTACGTGGACTTACCGTGCTGCAGAGGTCAAAAATGTGTTCTCCCTGTGCTTCTACATGCTGGTACGAAAACCTTCCCCTGAGAGCTTTAGTTCCAGCCAAAAGGTCTTCCCAAGAAAAGGCAAGCCAAGTCTGCTGTGTTTGTTACTGGTTCAAACAGACCTGTGACCCAGCTAGAGTTAAAGCAATGGTGCACTGCTGGTCATACTATGAACTGTATTTTGCAAGTATCCTACTTGCAGCTTTTGGGTTCATATGTCTAAACATGTACGTCTATCACACATTCTAGATCAGGGCTGTAAAATTCCTCCTAATAGCTTCAAAACCCTTTAAATATCGGGAAGGTGGTTTGTACATCCTACTTGTGTCAGCAACGAGTATTAACCCTTCTCTTTTTCTGTTCTTCTCAAATTTAGCCTGGGAAGAAGTGCTTAGCTGTCTACAGGGCCAATGAACCAATGAACTACACTATCTCAGGATGTGTGAGCGAAAGTCCATATAGACCCAAATATTGTGGCGTCTGCACAGACAACAGGTGCTGCACACCCTACAAGTCCAAAACTATTGAAGTGAGGTTTCAGTGCCCAGATGGAACTGAGTTTTCCTGGAAAATCATGTGGATCAATGCTTGTTTTTGCAACCTGAACTGCAAGAACCCCAATGACATCTTTGCCGACTTGGCTCATTACCACGATTACTCTGAAATAGCTAATTAAATTGGCTGAATGCTGGAATTGACCCATTGCTCTGATTTTACAGAGGTTTTAAAATAAAAGAAGAATCTTCATCCACTGCCAATGTACAATTTGTTTTTTTCCTGAGTTAGGATGTTAAATCTCCTTGTTTTGCCACGCTGTTTTTGGAGAGGCCTTGAACAGGCAGGATTTTCGACTCTAATAGACCTCCATCCATTAACGGCAGCCAGAAATTCCTCTATGCACAGATTCCAGGACTTAAATGACAGTCCTGTTGGCACTGTAATTTATTAGGTCAGCAGTTTAATTGCCCAAAGGAAAGAATAGTACACTAGTATGACAGCAAAAGTATGGCTGTCAGTAGCTTAGACATGAGATTCAGGCATTGTTACTGTCATTTCTTGAATATTGTTGTCTATGCTGGAAAATGAGCATTGACATATGTGTTTTATTTTCAACATTAGACTTCAGTCTTTGATGCTTCTGACCCTCAGGACTAGATTCTAGGCTCTGTAACACTGAGATCAGTCATAGAACGCCCTCTCTGTCATTCTCAGTCAGATCGTACCCCATGGTGAAGTTCATGGGAAAAGCCTAGGAAGGTTTCTCCTGAAATCTCTGTGCCATGAGTCCATCTCTCACTACACTAGGCTGGTTCAAAGAACTTCTGTGTCCTGTTCTCCTTGGACTCACCTCAGTCTCTTGGGGTATCTTGTGCCAGGGACACTTTCACAGTTTCTCTGCCTGTTCTGATCTTGGACAGTCTGAATGCTCTGAATCCAAAATGGCCACCCCAGAGCTCATATTTTCAGGATACATCCCCTCATCCATGGATTATGTATTGCTCCTAGGCTAGCTCTGCAGACCTGAAGGATGAAATGTAGACAGTCAGATGAGAGATTAAGGGTAACTCCTCATGTGCCCATTTATTCACATAGAAATGGTGTAGTCTATGACTGGGGACCACCAACTCCTCCTCCCTGTGCTGTTACCAGAACACAGGTCCTGCTTCCCACTGCCACCTTGCCAGTGACGCATACCTTTGTTTTACATGGCTCGGCTAGAGGAAAGGAGACACATGCTAAATGAGAAAATGGATGTTAGGCTTCCCATCAGGTCTGTGGATAAGTGGGTGCAAAACAAGAGGATAACCCTTGGCATAGCTTCTACTGCATTAGTTGCAACTGGGCTGCTGCTTAGCGTGAACATCAATGTAAACATTTTCTGCAGAAGTGGTTTCACATGCAAATGTCAGTTAAGAGAAGAAAATAATTGTCATTACCTTTCCAGGCAATAAATTCGTCATCACTGAAGGATGATGGAGCCAGTTTTTTCTCCAATAAATTGTTAGTACAGTACCTATGCACCATGGCATGTTCACTGTTGCTTCACTTGGGAGAGCAGAAATGTGTGTCCGCATGGGGAACTGTACTATCTGCTTCCGAAATACCTGGTGGCACAGCAGAACTGCTGAGTGACACATGGTCTGGAGATTGGACTATTACAGGGCTGAACTTCGGATGATGCACCTGTTTTAAATCAGTCACTTATTTTGCTTTAGTTTCAGTTGCAAGTTGTCTGTCTTCATCTTGATAACCCAGAGGAAGCTAGATGATTAGTTCCTGGGAGACGTAAATCTTTCTGGCTATGATAAATTAAAGCTTCTTATGAGCAGGCTGAAAATAACGCAATCCCTATGTAAAAACAACTAGGAAAAAATGCTGTATATCTTCAAAAGCTGTTAACTTCAATAGCATCTTTGTTTGTATACAAGGATTTGGCCCATAAATTTTCCATAGAGCTAGGTCATTCCTTAATTCAAGGCTTTTACTCTTTCTTTTTTGAAGCTTCCACATAATCCCCAGTGACAGAAAAGAAGGGTGATCCCTGCCTGCATGTTTCAGTGCAGGCGCAAAGCGTCTCTTGTGTTTGTTCCTCTGGTGATAAGGAACCTGAGGACATCAGCACTTTGCAAGATTCGGCCTCATGACTGCCTTTGGCCTGGATGATGTGACAGCAGAGGTCACATCTGACCTATTCACCTCCACCCAAATGAGAGCTCAGCACTTGCAAGACTGAGTATGTTACATTTTAAACTCCATGGCTTGGTAAAAAAAGGTCCACAGGAACATGAAAAAGAGGCCTTGGCCAAGAAGTTGACAATGTTTTCCAAAAAGGAATATGGTTTGTATTGAGGTGTTTGGTAGGGAAGCCATACTAGGACCTCTTTTTCAGTCAGATCCCTTAAATATGACTCGCAATCCTGTGTTCTAGATCTTGCGCATCTTAAAATACCATATATGTGTGTGTGTGTGTGTGTGTG